>NC_072775.1:36810123-36907605 GCF_022539595.1 Amphiprion ocellaris | reverse complement strand
CATGTTTGAAGGACTGACCTGGTTCTAACGTACCATGGTTCCATACATTAGCTTCATGTATCAGAACCTTGGGTGTCAGAGGACCATCACTCTCCATTCACAGAACCAGAACCAGAACACTGCTGCTGGGTCCGCTGACTCCAGATCTGCTGCTGTTCCTCAGAGTCACAGTTCTGAAGGTTCCAGGTTCAGTCTAGTAGAGGTTCTGATGGTCCCACTTTGATTCTTTGTCCTCCTTCAGGTCCATCGTTGAACCCGTCCGCCATCACGCCGTCTCTGTGGTGGGAAAACGCTCGGCATGCTGGGTAAACCCGGGACCTGAGTCCAGCAGGAGAACCTTCCAGAACCCAGCGGGTGGAGGAGCAGCGCTGTGGGCAGCAGTCGGTCCGTTCGGTTCCTTTAAACGTCTTCTAGAACGTTCGGTTCTTTACTCCAGACTCAGCAGCTTCCTGTTCTGTTGCAGCTTTTTCTCTGTTCGGATCCGGAGAAGATCAGAGAGACGAAGCTCAGAGGAAGGAGGACGAGATGGTCCTGCTGCTGAAGAAGGCCAAGGTACAGAACCAGGACCAGAACTAGAACCAACACGAGACCCAGAACTAGAACTAGAACCAGAACCAGGAACAGGACTAGAACTACAACCAGGACCAGAACTCGAACTAGAACCAGAACCAGTACACCACATAAATGTCACAAATAAAAGGGTTAGGACCATAAAACAGACAATTTAATACTGATCAGAAGCTTTAGATGCTGCTGTAGTCTGGAGCATTCTTTAGATACTTTTGGAAGGATTTAATGTTTTCTCATAGTATTGCTGATAATTTTTGAAGTATTTAGTTTTTAAACTGATAGATCCTTTATTTTCCAAAAAATGTAGATGTTCTTTACAAAGCTTTCTTTCGTTTTTAAATACTGTTTTTTTGTGTTTTTTAATAATTCCGTGCAGTACTGGAGTATTTTGACTGTGTTTTACAGCAGTAAAGTATTAGTACTGTGATGCAGTAAAGTATTAGCACTGTGATGCAGTAAAGTATGAGTACTGCAGTAAAGTATTAGTACTGTTACTGCAGTAAAGTATTAGCACTGTGATGCAGTAAAGTATGAGTACTGCAGTAAAGTATGAGTACTGCAGTAAAGTATGAGTACTTCTTGTGTTTCAGCTCAGCATGCATCGAGGTCAGCTGCAGGCCGCCTCCGGGTTCCTTCATCAGGCCGTCGTTCTGGCTCATCAGAACCACAACAACCAGGCCATCATCTACACCTACAGCCTGGTAACCCTAACACAACCCTCTAGAACCCCTTGCAGGAACCATCGGTCTAGAACCCCCTCACAGAACCCTCTAGAACCCCTCACAAGAACTGTCCCTCTAGAACAGGCATGTCAAACTCAGTTTGGCTCTGGGGCCGGATCAGTAAAAGAATGTCAACTCCAAATATTTAGCTTTGTTTTTCAGTACTATGCTTTATCATTCAGCCTACATTTGTAGCCTACCCTACATATTATAATCACGGATGACAAGGAATCTTTTCTAAGCACAACACATTTATTCACAAACAATGGAAAAAAAAATGATTGTCATGTTTGGCGGTGAATGTGTTAACAACTGGTTTATTTTAACAGTTGAGTGAATGCAGTTTTACACCTGAACCAACTCACCACACTAAACAAACTCAAGTGGGAGCTATGAAAAAAATATTTTCGCCTTAATTGTCATACTGCTTTGAAATAAATAAAAAAAGAAATACAAAATAAAATAAAATAAATAAATAAATAAATAAATAAATAAAATAAAATAAAAAGTTATAGCAGTGCATGGGCAATAAGATTAGACTACATCAGATCAAACTACTAGGCTGGGCCTACTGAAGCTGAGAATATACTGCACAATATTAATTGTCTTTAATATGAAACCAGATTAATCTTATTTTTAATGATCTGTATTCATGAGTGCAAACAAATTTCGTGTCATCACACTTTTTTCTCTCTCACTGCACTCCTGCAGTCTGCTTGCTGCTGCTGGCTCCTGAAACTTGGCATCTTTTTGCCTTCACAAGTGCATCGATATTAGATGTGAAATCCTGAGTAGCAGCACATTTAACAATGTCATTCAAGTGTTTATTTGTTAACCTTGAGCGCTGCTTTTGCAGCCATGGCTGTTAATTTGGGGTAACCTGGCACGAGATATTGATAAAACGTATCCAATCCCACGGACCCAAATTTATCCTTCATAGCAGAATCGCACTGCAAGTCAATAAGCTCGAGTTGAATGTCAGCTGGCATATCAGAAGGCTTCACTGTAAATGGCGAGCGAAAAAAGCCAAATTTGTTCTCAAGTTCACTGAATACCTGAAACCTCTGCTCAAACTCTCGCAGCAAATCTGTTATGTTGTCTTTATATTTATCCAAATCATTATGGGGACGGTCCGGTGCCTTCGGATGCACAGCTGTGAGACAAGAGAAATGCGCGGTGTCACTGTTGGATAGCTGCGACTCCCACAGTGACAGTTTCATCTTGAACGCACTTATGCTGTCGTAATATTGAGTGACAACTCTGTTACGGCCCTGCAATGTAATGTTAAGTGTATTCAAGTGTTGTGTAATATCGACCATAAACGCAAGATCCTGCACCCATTCCTTGCATTTAAGTTCCTTTTACTGGGCGTCCCTTCTTCTCCATGAACTGTCCAATTTCCCCTCGTAGCTCAAAGAAGCGCTTAAGTACTGCACCTCTGCTTAACCAGCGCACGTCAGTGTGGTATGGAAGGCCAGCATGAATGTCATGATCACTGAGAAATGTGTCAAACTGACGGTGATTTAGACTGCGCGCTCTGATGAAATTGACAGTTTTCACAACCACACTCATAACATGGTCCATTTGCAGTGTTTTGCAACATAACGCCTCCTGGTGCAAAATACAGTGAAATGCCCAAAACTCTTGTCCTCCATTTGCGGTCTGTACTTTGTCACGGAATTTTGTGGCAACGCCTGCCTTTCTCCCGACCATTGATGGCGCACCGTCGGTAGCCAGGCTCACGGCACGGGACCAGTCCGCTCCCACCTTGTCCAGCGCTCCAACGAGAGCGCTGAAAATGTCATCTGCTGTTGTGGTGTCATTCATGGGCACCAATTCAAGCAGCTCCTCTGTGATGGTCAAAGTTTCATCAACACCTCTAATGAATATGGCCAGTTGAGCAATATCTGTGACATCGGTGCTCTCATCTATTGCGATTGAAAATGCGATAAATGACTTGATTTTATCTTTCAGTTGGCTGCTCAAGTCACTTGAGAGTTCTGTCACCCGATCTGCGACAGTGTTCCTCGTTAGACTAATATTGGCAAAGGCAGGTCGCTGTTCAGGGCACACGACTTCTGCAGCCTTCAGCATGCATGTTTTTACAAACTCCCCATCAGAAAATGGCTTGGATGCCTGCACCAGCTCGTTGGCAATAATGTAGCTAACTCTTACAGCCCCATCAGCAGTATCGCGGCTGCGCGTAAAAGTAGACTGCTGTTTCTTCAGACCAGCGACCAATTTGTTTATCTCGTCTTTCCTTATTTGTCCTTTCAAGTGGTCATACTTGTCTTTATGATGAGTCTCATAGTGGCGCCGAATATTAAACTCTTTGAACACTGCAACTTGCTGATTACATACCAAGCACACTGGTTTTGCATTCACTTCTGTGAATAAATACTTCTCAGTCCATTTTTCCTGGAAAACTCTGCACTCCGTGTCCACTTTTCTTTTTTTTGACATTGCCATTTTGGGAAGGGTGTGTTGACCGATAACTTGTTTAGTAGTGGTGAATGGTGAAGCAAGATTGCTGGTTTGTTTTTACTTGGACACATCACGTTGCGAATGTTTATTTCCTGTGACTAACTCGTGTCAGTGCCGCATGCTGGATGTGAGCGCTTTTACACATTTACTGCCCTTTAGCGGCCGGAGGGAGCATTTGGTTTGTATTTATTTTAAAAAATCACAACTTTTGATAGAAATGAGCTAGAGACTCGCTTCTTTTTTTGACATACTCAGACATTTATGCCGGGCCGGATTAAATCATCCAACGGGCCGGGTCCGGCCCGCGGGCCGTATGTTTGACATGCCTGCTCTAGAACCCCTCACAGGAACGGTACCTTTAGAACTGTTCTAATAACGTTCTTCTGTCCTCAGATGGCGAACTTGGCATACGTTCAGGGTCAGCTGGACAGTGTGAGTATCGACCAATCACAGCTCAGAGTTCTCACCTACAGACCAATCACATGTGGCCTCCTTCATTGCTTCCTGCTCTCTGGTCTCTATATTTATTCTATTTAAAGCAGAACCGTGTTTCCTTTGGTTCTGAATCAACTGGGTTCCTCCTTGGAGTAAAACTGGAACTAATGTTTGTGATGTTCAGGTGGAGTTTGGTTCTGTGACTCTCTGAAGGTTCCTGATGTTTATCAGCTGTTCCAGATGTTCTAGCAGTAACAGCTGATAGAACAGCTGCTGGAAGTTCTAAATGTGTACGCCTGTTTTACCTTCTCTTTGTGGAACACTGAGAACCAGCGTTACTGTGGTACCTTTATGCCTCCACCTGATTGGCTGCTCTCTGCTGTCCTGTGACATCACGTCTCTGCTGTGACATCATGTCTCTGATCTTCTTCCAGGCAGAGAAGCTCTTCAAAGCAGCAATGAGCTTCATGCTGGCTGGAGGAACTCCTCAGGTGAGCCCCGCCTCTTTATTCTACCTGTCCAGGTAAACAGTCCTCTGACCTGCTGCTTGTTTCCAGGATGACAACGCCGTCATCGAGATGTCTCTGAAACTGGCCACCATCTACGCTGAGCAGAACAGGTGAGAGGCAGCCTGAAGTTACGCAGAGGAAGCTGTGAGGTCACTGTGAGGTCGCTGATTTGTGTTGGTCTGTTTGAGGGCGGAGCTGGCGGAACACGGCTTCAGGTTCTGTACGGAGTCTCTGGAGGCCAAACTGGAGAAACACAAGGAGCTGCAGGAAGACGAGCAGACAGGTGAGAACACAGGTGAGACACCCTGAGGCGGGTTACAAGCTCTTCTAAGACATGTTTGTTTGTCCTCAGAAGAGCAAGAGGTTCTGAGGAAGGAGACCCGCCTCCTGCTGGGTCTCTGTCTGGACTCCAGGGCTCGGTACCGGGCGGCAACTCTGCACCTGAAGCAGGCAGGACAGGACTACCTGGATGCCCTGAACATCTGCCTCCAGGAGCAGGGAGAGACACACCCACAGGTACACACACCTGAGACACACCCACAGGTACACACCTGAGACACACCCACAGGTACACACCTGAGACACACCCACAGGTACACACACCTGAGACACACCCACAGGTACACACCTGAGACACACCCACAGGTACACACCTGAGACACACCCACAGGTACACACACCTGAGACACACCCACAGGTACACACCTGAGACACACCCACAGGTACACACACCTGAGACACACCCACAGGTACACACACCTGAGACACACCCACAGGTACACACACCTGAGACACACCCACAGGTACACACCTGAGACACACCCACAGGTACACACACCTGAGACACACCCACAGGTACACACCTGAGACACACCTACAGGTACACACACCTGAGACACACCTACAGGTACACACCTGAGACACACCCACAGGTACACACACCTGAGACACACCCACAGATACACACCTGAGACACACCCACAGGTACACACACCTGAGACACACCCACAGGTACACACCTGAGACACCCACAGGTACACACCTGAGACACACCCACAGGTACACACCTGAGACACACCCACAGGTACACACCTGAGACACACCCACAGGTACACACACCTGAGACACACCCACAGGTACACACCTGAGACACACCCACAGGTACACACCTGAGACACACCCACAGGTACACACACCTGAGACACACCCACAGGTACACACCTGAGACACACCCACAGGTACACACACCTGAGACACACCCACAGGTACACACACCTGAGACACACCCACAGGTACACACCTGAGACACACCCACAGGTACACACACCTGAGACACACCCACAGGTACACACCTGAGACACACCCACAGGTACACACACCTGAGACACACCCACAGGTACACACACCTGAGACACACCCACAGATACACACCTGAGACACACCCACAGGTACACACACCTGAGACACACCCACAGGTACACACCTGAGACACCCACAGGTACACACCTGAGACACACCCACAGGTACACACCTGAGACACACCCACAGGTACACACCTGAGACACACCCACAGGTACACACACCTGAGACACACCCACAGGTACACACCTGAGACACACCCACAGGTACACACCTGAGACACACCCACAGGTACACACACCTGAGACACACCCACAGGTACACACCTGAGACACACCCACAGGTACACACACCTGAGACACACCCACAGGTACACACACCTGAGACACACCCACAGGTACACACCTGAGACACACCTACAGGTACACACACCTGAGACACACCCACAGGTACACACCTGAGACACACCCACAGGTACACACACCTGAGACACACCCACAGGTACACACACCTGAGACACACCCACAGGTACACACCTGAGACACACCTACAGGTACACACACCTGAGACACACCTACAGGTACACACCTGAGACACACCCACAGGTACACACACCTGAGACACACCCACAGGTACACACCTGAGACACACCCACAGGTACACACACCTGAGACACACCCACAGGTACACACCTGAGACACCCACAGGTACACACCTGAGACACACCCACAGGTACACACCTGAGACACACCCACAGGTACACACCTGAGACACACCCACAGGTACACACACCTGAGACACACCCACAGGTACACACCTGAGACACACCCACAGGTACACACACCTGAGACACACCCACAGGTACACACACCTGAGACACACCCACAGGTACACACCTGAGACACACCTACAGGTACACACACCTGAGACACACCCACAGGTACACACCTGAGACACACCCACAGGTACACACACCTGAGACACACCCACAGGTACACACACCTGAGACACACCCACAGGTACACACCTGAGACACACCCACAGGTACACACCTGAGACACACCCACAGGTACACACCTGAGACACACCTACAGGTACACACACCTGAGACACACCTACAGGTACACACACCTGAGACACACCCACAGGTACACACCTGAGACACACCCACAGGTACACACACCTGAGACACACCCACAGGTACACACCTGAGACACACCCACAGGTACACACACCTGAGACACACCCACAGGTACACACCTGAGACACCCACAGGTACACACCTGAGACACACCCACAGGTACACACCTGAGACACACCCACAGGTACACACCTGAGACACACCCACAGGTACACACCTGAGACACACCCACAGGTACACACCTGAGACACACCCACAGGTACACACCTGAGACGTGTTGAATCATACACCTGGTCTCCGTGTTCCAGACTCTGGTGCTGATGAGCGACCTGGCCACCATCCTGGACCTGCAGGGTCGCCATGACGACGCCCTGGTTCTGGTCCAGCAGGCAGTGGACCTGAGCCGCTCCGCCGGACACCCGGACCAACACGTGCTGCTGGGAAACCTGGCCGGCATCCTGCTGCACACAGGTGAGCACAGGTTCAGGGCCGGGGCTCCTGTCCTCTGCAGGTCTGACCCGGTCTCGCTCTGTCCCCCCAGGACGGATGGACGACTCGGTCCGGTTCTACCAGGAGGCTCTACATCTGGCCCGGCAGGCTGGAGACCAGGAGGCCGTGGAGCGCATCCAGGAGGGGCTGAGGGAGGTGAAGAATAGGAGGAACCAGGAGAGGACAGAGGACGGGAAGGAAGCTGCACCGTGACCCAGGAGGACCAGAGTCCAGGGAAGCCTGAAGACCAGAACCAGGACCGGGTCTGGTCTGCAGTGTCTGCCTCCCATCTGCAGAGTCCACATGTGACCCTGACTTAGACCCAGTTCGTGTCCATTTCTGTGTTTTTGTGTCTTCGTCCTTCAGATGTCCACCAGGAGAACTGAGACCAGGAGACCCGACCCAGACTGTCCTGAGTCCAGAACCGTCCCCTGTTCATTTTCGAGGTTCTGTTAAATCCAGCTCATATGATGCGTGTTTGGAGATACGATGTTCTGATGTTCTGCTGCAGGTTCCCACGCTAGGGAACTTCCTGTTGTGTTGACTGAAGCCTTCAGAATAAAAGCTCAGTGATGACAGTAAACAGAGTAATGAGCAGCTCAGGTTCTACCTCCCTGCAGGCTCCTCCTCCATCAGAGGCAGTCAAGAAAAACTGAAATAATCCCCAAAACAAATGTTTGGCCAGTAATGCTCAGAAAAGAAAATGATGAAAGAAATGCAGCTCATAGTAGAGAAACAAAAAGATTTCATTAGTGAAGATAAAATAAGATCAAACAGCTCACTGCTGTAGATTAATAATAAAAAGTAAGAAGGTCCTGATCAACAGAACCTTTAAGGTCCAGACTCTAGTTCTCAGCTGGATGGAGGTCTGGACTCTGACTCCTCCAGAACTTCCACCTTGTTGTCTTCAAACCATCTCTGAGGATCTTTGTCTGTTTGCTTCGACTCATTGTCTGGATGGAAACCTGATCTTCTACACATCTCAGTTCTCTTCAGATGCATCAGGTTGTCCTCCAGGATTTCATTTACCCTCTACCTTTACCAGCCTTCCAGGTCCTGCTGCTGAGGAACATCATGATGCTGCCACCACCATGCTTCACACCATGATGCTGCCACCACCATGCTTCACATCATGATGCTGCCACCACCATGCTTCACACCATGATGCTGCCACCACCATGCTTCACATCATGATGCTGCCACCACCATGCTTCACACCATGATGCTGCCACCACCATGCTTCACATCATGATGCTGCCACCACCATGCTTCACACCATGATGCTGCCACCACCATGCTTCACATCATGATGCTGCCACCACCATGCTTCACACCATGATGCTGCCACCACCATGCTTCACATCATGATGCTGCCACCACCATGCTTCACACCATGATGCTGCCACCACCATGCTTCACATCATGATGCTGCCACCACCATGCTTCACAGTGGGGATGGTGTGTTTGTGATGATGTCAAACATATGTAGTCTGATGGTCACAAAGCTCCATCCTGGTCTCCTCAGACCAAAGAACCTTCTTCCAGGTGTCTTCAGAGTCTCCACATGTCTTCTGGTGAACTTTAGTCCAGATTTAATTGGAGCTTTTTCCATCAGAGTCTTTCTCTTTGTCTCCATGAAGCTTTGACTGGTGAAGAACAGACAACAGTTGTTGGATGAACAGTCTGAAAATGGAACTCCTTCAGAGGAGTCATAGGAGTCTTGGTGGCCTCCCTCTCTAGTCTCTTTCTCCTTCAGAGGAGTCATAGGAGTCTTGGTGGCCTCCCTCTCTAGTCTCTTTCTCCTTCAGAGGAGTCATAGGAGTCTTGGTGGCCTCCCTCTCTAGTCTCTTTCTCCTTCAGAGGAGTCATAGGAGTCTTGGTGGCCTCCCTCTCTAGTCTCTCAGGTCTTGAGGACGTCCTGCTCTAGTCAGATTTATTCATGTTCCATCTTCCTTCCATTTCTTAATGATGGATTTAACTGGACTCCAGGAGATCTTCAGGAACTTTAAATGTTCTTGTATCGTCCTCACTGATGCTTTTCAACAACCTCTTCTCAGAGTTTCTTGGTTGTTCAATGTTCATGGTGTAGCTCTATCCAGGAGTTCTGATCCACCAGAGACGTGCTCCGTGAAAACAAACATCTGTACGATCAGAGTGAAGTCAGATGTGGAATTTTAATAAAATACAAATGAATAATTTGATGGTGTGGAGATAAAAAGGAGGCAGAGATGGAGATAAAGACAGGTGAAGGTTTCTCCAGGTGTGAATGATGTCATGAGAGCAAGATCGTAACTATATGAACACACATTAAATAACACACACACATTAAATAACACACACATAGCTATACATTCTCATACACACACGTCTTTACAGAGATAATTCCATGTAAACATACCTGTGCACGCACACACACTCAGGTGAAGCTGTGGGAAAGGAGGTAATTGTTGTTGTGCTAACAGGATAATTATTCTCTCTCACACACACACACACACACACACACACACACACACACACACAGAGCTGTGGGGTATAAAAGCAGCTGCAGATGGTGTGTTTCTGGTTCTGCTGGACGACGACTCACCACAGTGACCAGGTATGAACACACCTCAGCTCATCATTAACTGCTATTTACCAGGAAGTTTGGTTTCTGTCGGCTTGGATCAGTGAGTCAGAGCGGCAGGTTCTAGTCCTTTCACAGAACCATCACAGTCTGGAGCGTAGAACGTTCTGCTGCTCAGAGAACTTCATAGTTGTGTCTTTGCTGAAGTTGTTCAATTCAGTTTTATTTATATAGCACCAATTACAGGTCAGATTGTCTCAAGACACTTTCCAGAACCCATATGAACCCCCAGAGCAGCCCTAAGGAGACAGTGGCAGAAAAACACCCTTTAACAGGAAGAAACCTGGAGCAGAACCTAGATCTTTATGTGGGGGAACCCATCTGCTGGTGGAAGGAGGGTAGAGAGGCACAGAAGAGGTAGAGATAGAGAGGTAGAGAGGGGGAGTGATCAGAGAAGATGAGGGTGGGGAACAAGGAACATAAAGGGACACTCGGAGAAAGATTTCACAGGAAGCCAATGAAGAGAAACCAATATAGGAGAAATATGATCTCTCTTGCTAACTCCCATCAGTACTCTGGCTGCAGCGTTTTGGATCAGCTGTAGATGTTTCAGAGAGCTATTGGGACAACCTGATAATAAGGAATTACAGTAGTCAAGCCTAGAAGTAACAAATGCATGGACTAGTTTTTCTGCATCACTCTGAGACCAGATGTTCCTGATTTTTACAATATTTCTCAGGTGGAAAAAGGAAGTCCTACAGATTTGTTTTATGTGTGAGTTAAAGGACATGTCCTGGTCAAAGATAACACCGAGGTTCCTCACAGTAGTACTGGAGGCCAATGTAATGCCATCCAGAGTAACTATATGCTTTGAAAGCAATTCTCTAAGATGTTTGGGGCCAAATACAATGACTTCAGTCTTGTCTGAATTTAGTAGTAAGAAATTATAGGTCATCCAGGTCTTTATGTCCTTAAGACAATCTTGCAGTCTAGCTAGCTGATTAGTTTCATCTGACTTCACAGATAAATACAACTGAGTGTCGTAAGCGTAACAATGGAAATTAGTACAGCGCTTCCTTCGTGCTTCCAGTGGAGATCATTTTCTGAGGAGCAGATCTGAGGTACCTTTAGTCATGAATGAGCATCCACTGAGAGCAAAAATGCTGCCACCATCAGACCAGACTGTGAATTACAGCGCTACTCTGTAACTAGCAGCTGTTTCAGGTTCTCACTGGGTTTCCTTTTAACTTCAAGCATATTTGAAGCAAACTTTTTAAAATAGCAAAAACCCATAGTGAACTTGTCTTCTTTCCATGAACTGGTATGGACAGAATGAATCGTTCTGCATAGATTTGTCTGAAGGTGGCACTGTAGGCTCCATGAGCTGTAATAAAAAGAGTAGAAGCTCCACATCCAGCCGTTTATTTTATTTTAGTTTATTAATCAGGAAACGTTTCAGTCCGTCCAGCTGTAGTTTCCACTTTTAACTGCAGTTTTATCCTTTAACCTGTGAACTTCTGTTCTCACCTCACTGCTGCTTCATAAAACAAGAGTTTCCTTTTTTTTTTTTTTTTTTTAGAGGAACAGCTTCAACTAATCAGTAAAACAGTTCATAGAGGAACTGACTGAAAACTCTAAGCGGAGTGATAAAAATAAAGAGTAGTGAGTTTAACAGCTGTGGAGTGTGTCAGGAGGGGGCGCTACAGGCTGCAATAGGTGCAGTAAACTAAGCAGAAAAAGACGGAAACAAAAGCTGTTTATGTTCAGATGGTTTCTGCTAAAGGTTCTCCTGAGGATCATCAACGCTGCTCAGAAAAAGACAAAAAGCGTCTCAACGGAGCAGAACAACTTGATTTTTCGTGACATTTTGTAGTTTTTGTTCAACGTTTGCTGAGATGATTCTTTAAAGAGAAAAAGACGGAGCTAGAGAGAGACAACCTGATTCTGATGGACGTCCTCCATCCACCCTGATCTCCTCCTGATGGACATCCTCCATCCACTCTGATCTCCTCCTGATGGACGTCCTCCACCCTGATCTCCTCCTGATGGACGTCCTCCATCCACTCTGATCTCCTCCTGATGGACGTCCTCCACTCTGATCTCCTCCTGATGGACGTCCTCCATCCACTCTGAGCTCCTCCTGATGGACGTCCTCCACTCTGATCTCCTCCTGATGGACGTCCTCCATCCACTCTGAGCTCCTCCTGATGGACGTCCTCCACTCTGATCTCCTCCTGATGGACGTTCTCCATCCACTTTGATCCCCTCCTGATGGACGTCCTCCATCCACCCTGATCTCCTCCTGATGGACGTCCTCCATCCACCCTGAGCTCCTCCTGGTGGACGTCCTCCATCCACTCTGAGCTCCTCCTGATGGACGTCCTCCATCCACTCGGATCTCCTCCTGGTGGACGTCCTCCATCCACTCTGATCTCCTCCTGATGGACATCCGCCATCCATCCTGATGGACGTCCTCCATCCACTCTGATCTCCTCCTGATGGATGTCCTCCACCCTGATCTCCTCCTGATGGATGTCCTCCATCCACTCGGATCTCCTCCTGGTGGACATCCTCCATCCACTCTTATCTCCTCCTGGTGGACGTCCTCCATCCACTCTTATCTCCTCCTGATGGACGTCCTCCATCCACTTTGATCTCCTCCTGATGAACATCCTCCATCCATCCTGATGGACGTCCTCCATCCACTCTGAGCTCCTCCTGATGGACGTCCTCCACCCTGATCTCCTCCTGATGGACGTCCTCCAACCTGATCTCCTCCTGATGGACGTCCTCCATCCACTCTGAGCTCCTCCTGATGGACGTCCTCCACCCTGATCTCCTCCTGATGGACGTCCTCCAACCTGATCTCCTCCTGATGGACGTCCTCCATCCACTCTGAGCTCCTCCTGATGGACGTCCTCCATCCACTCTGATCTCCTCCTGATGGACGTCCTCCATCCACTCTGAGCTCCTCCTGATGGACGTCCTCCATCCACTCTGATCTCCTCCTGATGGACGTCCTCCATCCACTCTGAGCTCCTCCTGAGTTCTTCTAACTCCTGAACTTTATTTTTCCATAACTATGTCCTGAAGTGATTCTTTAAATGCAGCGACCTGCTGAGGTTCACTGACCAATAAAAACTCTTCATCCATGATGTCAGAATGCTGTGTGACATCATCATGACATCACAGAGCTGGCAGTGTGTCTGCAGCCGAGTGCAGCCAGGAGGCGCGGCTAACGTTGACTGACAGCGTGGTTTCCGTGGCGACCTTCAGTTGGACTTTCTGCTCTCCTCCTTTCATCCCTCCTTCCTGCCCCTCTGTTGTCTGCTGCTGCTTCGGTCTTTGCATTATAATTTCTCTCTTTCAGAGCTGCGAGGACGCCGAGGTAGGCTCCAACTCTCTTCCTGTCTCACTCTCACACCAGCTGAACCCAGACCGGATGAAAGTCCTTTAGGTTCTCCGCAGAACCTGCTCATGTTTAGTCCCGTTGCTTTTACTGTGTGAGAACTGTGGAGGCCTGTTTCAGGGATTCGGCCTCAACGCTTCGTTCTATTCAGTAAATAAATCAGAGATCCTCAGATGTCCAGAGAACCGACCACTGAAGGAACCTGGAGGGAGTTAGTCTGAAGTCAGGGAATTTAGGTTTCCTTTCTTATTTTACAGGTTTTTCTGTATTTTAAAATATCAGTAAAATGATAAAAAGAGACTGAATTTTCACGTTTTAATGTGAAATAAAATCCATGAAATAAACCAGAGTTCTGTGAAGTTCTGCATTAAAACCTCAAATTCAATAAGATCTAAAATCAGATTCTTTCCATTTTAAATTAAATATTTTAACAGTAAAATGAGAGAATAAAACTCAGCTGTTAGTGAAGCTTTCTGTGGTGTTGCGTCTGATTATTAGTTTTAGATTATCTTAAAATATTTTTATGGTTTTAATCTTTAAATATCCTTCAGTGAACAAAGTAAAGCACACGCTCTGGAAACCCACACTAGAAACTACTCTAAGTCCTGGTTCGTATGTGGTAGTGCCTGGATGTTCTCCAGGATGTTCTCCCGGATCTTCTCCAGGATGTTCTCTTGGATGTTCTCCCAGGTGTTCTCCCAGATGTTCTCCAGGATGTTCTCCAGGATGTTCTCCAGGATGTTCTTCCGGATGTTCTCTTGGATGTTCTCCCAGGTGTTCTCCCAGATGTTCTCCAGGATGTTCTCCAGGATGTTCTCCAGGATGTTCTTCCGGATGTTCTCTTGGATGTTCTCCTGGATGTTCTCCCGGATCTTCTCCCGGATCTTCTCCAGGATCTTCTCCAGGATCTTCTCCTGAATGTTCTCCTGGATGTTCTCCTGGATGTTTTCCTGGATGTTCTCCAGGATGTTCTCCCAGATGTTCTCCTATTCTCCAGGATGTTCTCCCGGATGTTCTCCAGGATGTTTAACAGTTTTTTTACGGTGTAGATCAGCTGACAGTAAACTTCTGGCCTACAGAGCAGAACAAAGCCCAGTTTTAGCTGCAGGACTACTGGAGAACTGCGCTGCTGCTAGAACGGGAGGACGTGTTTAAATATGACATCATACAGTCTCTGTGCTCCTATTGGTTAGTGAAGCTCAGGTGTGAGGAAATGAGAATGTAAAAATAACAGTTTGTTTACAGGAAGTGAATGACAGAGCAGAAGTGACCTAAATAAAAAGTAAAAGTAAAAAAATAAGAAAACAATAATAATAATAAATAACAGTCAGACTACTGAAGGACACTGAGGCCCACTAGTGGAGAATTACACAGCAGCAGAAAACACAGAAGCAACCAACAGAAGGTCCGACCAGGCAGCAGAGAATAACACGTCAATAGAGAACATGATCTACAGAGCTAGGATCCACTGGTGAGAGGAACCAGGAACTACCAGAACGGTTCTATCAGAATAAACTCACGAAATAAGTTAGGAAGTATCAGGAACTGCTCTACCTGAAAATCAGCTGGCATTAAACCAGGAAAAGCACAAACTAAACCAACCAATCAGACGACTGAGACAGCTGCAATAACCAGAGCTGCAGTCCGGCTCTGGAGGAACGTCGCTGACAGGAAGAGAGAACTGGAGGTCCAGGGAGAGGCAGGAGCAGGTGGAGACCAGACTGGAAAGACCAGAACGAGAACTATCCAGGAACTACAAGAACCAGGAGAGCTGGACAGAACAGAGACTAACTGGTGGTTGTGGACGGTCCGGGTAGAAACTGCAGCCGGCATTTACGGTTGGAGAACGGTGATTGTTCAACAGAAGGACCCTCAGTGTCTCCATCAGGTTCCACACATGAACGGGTGAGATCTGTCAGAACTGAACCTACAGTGAACCAGAGAGGAGGTCTGATCTGCAGCTGTGAAAGCAGCAGACACGTTACTGAACCTGGAAGAACCTGGAAGAACCTCCACCTGTAGAACGTCTCACATTCCACATGCAGGGAACCCAGGAGGTTCTGTTAGATCTCTGATGCGTTACCAGATTAGAATGTGCCCAGACTTTAGGGATGTTCTCCACAGAAACCATCTACTGGGTCCATCAGGAATCATGGAACCGTTCTGAAGAACTTTGACTCGTTTTTAACGAGAAGCAAACGGCTGGTTCTAGATTTCATATGAACTGAGTTTGGAAGCTGCAGATCCATGTCTGACCTTCTGTGTTTGGTTCTCCAGGTTCTGCTGCCTGAACTCCTGCTGAACATCAGACCTCATGAGCCTCCACCAGAACTCGGTGGGTTCTCACAGATCAATAATCTATCAATGATCGTTTCCTCCTGGTGTTGAGATGTTCCTTCAGTTGAGTGAATTTTTAGTCATTTCTGATGTTTGAGTCGTTAATAATAATTACTGAGCCTCTTTTATCATTTTGGAGAATTCTTTAGTGACTTTGGACGTTTGTTCATCATCTTAGAGAACTTCCACAGCAGCTTAAACACGTTCTGGATAAATGTTGTGGCTGAGTTCATCTTACAGTGGGTACGGAAAGTATTCAGACCCCTTTAAATTTTTCACTCTTTGTTTCATTGCAGCCATTTGCTAAAATCAAAAAAGTTAATTTTATTTCTCATTAATGTACACTCAGCACCCTATCTTGACAGAAAAAAACAGAAATGTAGAAATTTTTGCAAATTTATTAAAGAAAAACTGAAATATCACACAGTCATAAGTATTCAGACCCTTTCCTCAGTATTGAGTAGAAGCACCCTTTTGAGCTAGTACAGCCATGAGTCTTCTTGGGAATGATGCAACAAGTTTTTCACACCTGGATTTGGGGATCCTCTGCCATTCTTCCTTGCAGATCCTCTCCAGTTCTGTCAGGTTGGATGGTGAACGTTGGTGGACAGCCATTTTCAGATCTCTCCAGAGATGCTCAATTGGGTTTAGTTCAGGGCTCTGTCTGGGCCAGTCAAGAATGGTCACAGAGTTGTTCCAAAGCCACTCCTTTGTTGTTTTAGCTGTGTGCTTAGGGTCATTGTCTTGTTGGAAGGTGAACCTTCGGCCCAGTCTGAGGTCCAGAGCACTCTGGAAGAGGTTTTCTTCCAGGAAATCTCTGTACTTGACCGCATTCATCTTTCCTTCAATTGCAACCAGTCGTCCTGTCCCTGCAGCTGAAAAACACCCCCATAGCATGATGCTGCCACCACCATGTTTCACTGTTGGGATGGTATTGGGCAGGTGATGAGCAGTGCCTGGTTTTCTCCACACATACCGCTTAGAATTAACGCCAAAAAGTTCAATCTTGGTCTCATCAGACCAGAGAATCTTATTTCTCATAGTCTGGGAGTCCTTCATGTGTTTTTTGGCAAACTCTATGCAGGCTTTCATATGTCTTGCACTGAGGAGAGGCTTCTGTCGGGCCACTCTGCCATAAAAGCCTGACTGGTGGAGGGCTGCAGTGATAGTTGACTTTGTGGAACTTTCTCCCATCTCCCTGCTGCATCTCTGGAGCTCAGCCACGGTGATCTTTGGGTTCTTCTTTACCTCTCTCACCAAGGCTCTTCTCCCACGATTGCTCAGTTTGGCTGGACGGCCAGGTCTAGGAAGAGTTCTGGTCGTCCCAAACTTCTTCCATTTAAGGATTATGGAGGCCACTGTGCTCTTAGGAACCTTGAATGCTGCAGAAATTCTTTTGTAACCTTGGCCAGATCTGTGCCTTGCCACAATTCTGTCTCTGAGCTCCTTGGGCAGTTCCTTCCACCTCATGATTCTCATTTGCTCTGACATGCACTGTGAGCTGTAAGGTCTTATATAGACAGGTGTGTGCCTTTCCTAATCAAGTCCAATCAGTTTAATTAAACACAGCTGGACTCCAATGAAGAAGTAGAACCATCTCAAGGAGGATCAGAAGAAATGGACCACAGGTGAGTTAAATATGAGTGTCACAGTAAAGGGTCTGAATACTTATGACCGTGTGATATTTCAGTTTTTCTTTTTTAATAAATTTGCAAAAATTTCTACATTTCTGTTTCTTTCTGTCAAGGTAGGGTGCTGAGTGTACATTAATGAGAAATAAAATAAACTTTTTTGATTTTAGCAAATGGCTGCAATGAAACAAAGAGTGAAACATTTAAAGGGGTCTGAATACTTTCCGTACCCACTGTAAGTCCGTAAAGTACCAGGAGCAGCAGGTTTGAAATAAATCCACCAGAAGTTCTCCGGTCTGGAGGTGTGCTGCAGGTTCCTCCTTGGTCTCCATCAGTGTGACTTTAATTTGAATCAGGTTCCTCTCTGCAGGCTCCTTGCTGCCTCAGTGATGAAGAAGACGAAGATCTCAACAAAGCGTTTGATGTTCCAGGTTTCCAGCAGATCCTTCATCCTGCAGCTCGCAGCCCTCCGGAGAAACATCGGGTTCTGGATGAGCAGGACATCGAAGGTGAGATGTTCCCAGAAAAACCCAGTCAGTTCCTCAGGAGGTTCTTGGAGGAGATGGGGGTCCAGGAGGTTCTTCTTGAAGACATGAAGGAAGTTTCAGGGATTCCTAAGACTAGATGGTTCCTCACATTCCTGCTGGTGGTCTTGTGGACAGCGTGAGGTCCATTAGAGGGTTTGAGGAGATTCTGAGAACGTTCTTTAGGTCTTTGAATAAATTTTATGGATTCTTTGCTAATCTAGGAGAGCAAAGACCAAGAAGGTCTCACAGGTGTGAAATCTTTTCTCTGCTTTGGTTCCAGAAGGTTCCACAGGTCTTATCTGGGCCTCTATTGAAGACCTAATGGATATTTAAGGAAAGTTCTAGTAACCCTCTAAGAGCCACCTCTGCTGCGAGGAATGAAAAGAGACCCTGAAATGAACCTCTAGTTGATTTTCAGTTCTCTAAAGAGGTTCTAGTGTTCTCTAAAGTGGTTCTAGTGTTCTCTAAAGTGGTTCTAGTGTTCATTATTTAGTGATTAGTCATTAAATGACCTCCACTCGTGGTTCCTCCTGAATAACTTCTGGTTCTCCGGCTGCAGAGCACCGTCACTCCTCCCTCCACGTCCATCATCCTCTTTCCAAGCCGCTTGCCGACAGCAGGAGGAAAAGAACCAATGAGGGGAGGAGGGAGGACAGGGGAGGCTCCGCCCCCAACGCCACAGCCACCATAGAAGAAGACGAGGAGGAGGCGTTCGCTGACGGAGAGGAGGGCTGGACCTCCAGGTGAGTCGCACCTGTCCTGGCTCACCTGGGTATTTGATTTTCTGGATTTGAACCTGTGACTCCTCCCCCTCACAGTGACACGCCCACCTTCTCATCCAGTCACGTCGGCCTCTCACCTGGTCACACCGTGACGACAACCGTTCCCCCTGACGATGCCGACGAGGATGAGACTCTGGCGTCAGTCGACCTGGATGGCATCAAGAGTCAGTAGGCTGCTCAGAACCAGCAGAACCTTCATGTATCTGAGGGAACGTAGAACTTCAACATATAAACCTCACACAGCTCACTGCTAGTCAGGCTGTAAACTCTAGAGGTTCTATATCTACACAAATGTAACTCCTTAAATGTTTCTGTGCTGTTTTACATGCTGAATATCTAGACGTTAGCGTGTGTGTGTGTGTGTGTGTGTGTGTGTGTGGGTTTGTGTGTGTGTAGCTGTGTGAGTGTGTGTGTGTGTGTGTGTGTGTGTGTGTGTGAGTGTGTGTGTGTTTGTGTGTGTGTAGCTGTGTGAGTGTGTGTGTGTGAGTGTGTGTGTAGCTGTGTGCAGGTGTTCTGTGAGTCAGTCATAAATCAGTGAAGCTGTGATCTGTCCAGCTCCTTATTTGCTGCCAATCGGCTGTGTTAGCATGCTAACATGCTAAGCTAGCATGTTAGTGAATGGTAAACAGTGTGGTTAGCCTCAAGGCAGCAGATCCTCCTGGAGGTGGAAGCAGCTGCAGAGTTCTGGACGTCAGTCTGACCTCCGGGAGGAACTTTTCCCAGCATGCACCGGGACACTCGGCATCCTGAAGGAATTCTGTCCCAGATGAAAGAGTTTTCTGTCAACCATGTGACTGAAGCTGCTGCTGACCTGAACACAATGCTGCCACCTCCCACTGCCTCTGTCTATTGTTACTGTGGGGTTCGGGTCCGGTCCTGGTCCTGGTCTGGTCTGGTTCTGGTTCTGGTCCTGGTCTGGTCCTGGTCTGGTTCTAGTTCTGGTCCTGGTTCTGGTTCTGGTCTGGGATGTTTGAGGCTGAAGGCTGATCTCAGTGAGTAGCTGCTGTTTCTTTACAGACTTTTCATCTGCAGCTCACCTGGAAAGATAGTTTGAACTCAGACTTTTAGTTAAGAACATGTCAACGTGCCCAGAGTTAAGGTTAGTAAGGTTCGTTTAAGTATGGTTAGTAGGGTTAGTGGGGTTAGTGTTAGTGTTAGCAGGGTTAGGGTTATTAGGGTTAGTAGCATTAGTAGGGTTAGGTTTAGTAGGGTTAGTGTTAGTAGCATTAGTGTTAGTAGGGTTAATGTTAGCAGGGTTAGGGTTAGTAGGGTTAGTAGAGTAAGTAATATTGAGTCAGGTTGGTGTTTATACATTCTGCTGTATATTTAATGAGATAAGAGCTCATCTGTAGATGTAATTAAAAACAGAGTTGTCTTCACGTCAAAGACCAGCTGGAAAAGCTTCCTGATGATGTTTTTTGTGCTCTGAAGACTTTCTGTTGATGAGGTTTCAGTGAGTTTGATCTGTTCTCCTGCAGCCACAGATTAGAACCACAGAACCTGTCAGCTGTTGTCGTCACACGTTCTCTTTCATGCGTATGAAACCTGCAGTCCTGAAAACATGGAGGTCAGTCGTATTTGTGAACATCACGTGCAACTCCGCGAGAAGATTCCAGAAATCAAAGAATCAGAAACAGCAGAGGAACATGTGAGCTGATTTTCTGGTTGTCTTTTACTTTGAAGAGCACTGAGCAGGCTGTGACGCACTGCAGGAACATGTTAAAGAACACATTGTTGGTCTGTTGTGTTGTTCTCTGCAGTTGTGACACTGTTTGTGTTGATGCTGGAGTCAGAGCCTCATGTTACCTGCAGCAGGTGGAGGTCAGCTGACTCACTGCTGGAAGGTGATTGGCTGTTTCCAGAAAAGAAGAAAAGAGGGTTAGGGAAAAGAAAATCACATTTTACTTGAAACCTGAAGCTTCAGAAGGAAACACACGTGTGTGTGTGTGTCTGTGTGTGTGCGTGTGTGTGTGTGTGTGTGTGTGTGTGTGTGTGTGTGTGTGTGTGTGTGTGTGTGTGTGTGTGGCTCTGATTGGATATCAGTCTCTTGTGTTCTTGTTCTCCATTGGAGCCTGACATCCTGTTAAGCAGCAGAAAGTTCCCGTGAGACCCTGACAGTTTGTTCACCTGTGAAGACACTCACCTGGTCACAGGTAGCTCAGGTGAACCTGCAGCAGATTCAAACTGTTTATAGGTGATCGGCGTTTGTGTGTGTTTTTGTGGCTGCTTGTCTCTGAACTGATTTGTGGTCAGTTTGTGTCTCTGCTGCTGTTTCTGTCTAACATGGTGTCAATTTGGAGTCAGCTCCCAGTAAAGATTCAGTAAACGTCCAGTAAACATTCAGTAAACATTCAGTTAACCTCTAGTAAATGTCCAGTGAACGCTCAGTAAACATCCAGTAAATGTTCAGTAAACGTTCAGTAAACGTCCTGTAAATTTTCAGTAAACGTCCAGTAAATTTTCACTAAACGTTCAATAAACATTCAGTTAACGATCAATAAACATTCAGTCAACATCCAGTAAATGTCCAGCAATTTTTCACTAAACATTCAGTAAACGTCCAGTAAGCGTTCAATAAACATTCAGTAAATATCCAGTAAACGTCCAGTAAATTTTCAGTAAACGTTCAGTAAATGTCCAGTAAACGTCCAGTAAACGTTCAGTAAACGTCCAGTAAATGTCCAGTAAACGGTCAGTAAATGTTCGATAAATGTTCAGTAAACATCCAGTAAACGTTCATTAAAAATCCAATAAACATTCAGTGAACGTCCAGTAAACGTTCAGTAAACATTCAGTAAATGTCCAATAAACGTTCAGTAAACGTTCAGTAAACATCCAGTAGATGTTCAGTAAATGTCCAGTAAATGTTCAGTCAATGTTCAGTAAACATCCAATAAACATTGAGTAAACATCCAGTAAACATTCAGTAAACGTCCAGTAAATGTTCAGTAAATGTTCGGTAAATGTTCCATAAATGTCCAGTAAACAGTCAGTAAACGTTTATATAATGTAAATAATAACCTCCATCAGGTTGATGTTTTTGGCAGCTTTATTTTGTGAGGTTGATAAACTGAGCTGAATAAAAAGTGTTGTTGGGAGGAGACAGAAATGATCTCTGGTCTGACCCTGTTGTGATGCTCCGCCCCTTCAGGTCACAGATTGGATGATGTTCCTGCGGTTCGACGTCACCTGGTGAGGCGGAGCTCCAGAGGCCCGACTGTTCACGTCAGCAAAGATCAGCTGAGCAGTTGGACGAACCAACACCTGCAGCCGGACCGAACACCTCACGAGGTCAGAGGGCGGAGCTACGGAGGCTGCAGTATTAACACATTAACACAGGCTCCACCCACATGCCACCTCATCACGCCATGTCAGTGCAGTGTGATGAAACTCTGACACAAAACTAGAAATGGCTCATTTCATCTGAAACCAATCAAATGTGAAAAAGTTACTAATACTAATGAGTCCAGAATGACATGAAATTTTGTCCTAAATGGCTCAAAAATGATCCCAAAGACAAATAAATGATCCAGAATATGAGAAAAGATCCAAGTTGACATAAAACTTGTTGAAAATGACAAGAAAATTGTCCAAAATAAGTCTGAATTCACTCAAATTATTCAAAAATGATCCAAACTGACTGATGATTTGCAGAATGACACAAAATTAGTCCATGATGCTTCAAAAATGATAGAAAATGGTTCAAAATTTGTGCAAAATAATTCCAAAATTATCCAGAATTACAGAAAATTAGTTGAAAATGGCATGAAAATTTACGTAAGTTGCTTGAAAATGATCCAATTTCTGAGTCAACAGTTGAATAAAAATATAGAATAAAATGGTTCTGATCAGAAACAGTGTTCAGACTGAGACACCTTGATGGATTTAAAATTGATCTGGTGTCAGTTTTTACCAGAACTCAGATGTGTTCATTATTAAAGATTGGTCAAGTTACATGAAACTTGGCTTAAAATCACTCAAAAATTGTCCCAAATTTTTCAATACTTGTCAAAAATGGCTCAAAAACTGTTCAAAACAACAAAAGACATCCAAAATTACACTAAATTGTCCCAAAATTATGAAAAATTTGTCCAAATAATGACAAAAATCTACCAAATTGACTCAGTATTTCCCCAAATTATTCCAAAAATGTTCAAAAGAACCTGAAATTTGTCCTAAATAAATCCAAAATTGTCCAGAATTGTTCAAATCTGGATGATCTTTAGACTGTGACACCTGGATGGATTTAAACTGACCTGGTGTCAGTTTCTACCAGAACTCAGATGTTTCTACTCCTAAATGTCATGGTTCTATCTGCTGGACTGATGAAGTTCTGAGGATCAGAAATGATGGGAAAAGTCCATTAAAAAGTTATAAATCTGGTCCCACCTCTGTGGTCCTCTGGAAATATTCTCAGTCTGAAGGTAGAACTCTGATCATTGATGAAGTTCCAGGAGGTTGGTCGGTGTTTGGTCAGAACTATTAGAAGATGGAAGAAGAAATCAGGATGATCTAGAAAGAGGACTCACTCAGAGGGAAAATCTTCCTCTCATATCCTGTGAAATGCAGAAACAACATGAACGTTCTTGTGCTTTCTAGAACAGTTTAATCTCATTAATTAACCAATCTTTTTGAGCGTCTTTCGGTTCCAGAGTTCAGTTGTGGTTCCATTGGTTTGTTCTGTTCCTGTCCTCAGACTGTGAACATTATTTTCAGGGTTTGGATTCAGGAAACAGAAACTCAGAGTTTACATTTGATCAGCATTACAATAAGACTCAGAAAATAATTTACTACTGCTAAAGCTGCATCTGAGAACACCTGGAGAACACTGAAGAGTTCCTGGAGAATACCTGAAGAGTACCTGGAGAGTACCTGGAGAATGCCTGGAGAACACGTGGACAATACCTGGAAAACACCTGGATGCACCGAAATGTAATTCATGAATTACGGTCGACTAGGTTCCTTAGCTTCTGTGGTTCTCTTTAAAAAAAAACAATTTAATTGTCCAAAGACACGAAAGATGAGCTGCAGGTTAATCCAGGTGGGATTGAACAGGTGAGTGCATGAAGGCTTAGGTAATGAGAGAGACAGGTGGAGTCAGGTAGGAGGAGTCAGAGCAGGTAAGGTGCAGGTGGGCTTCTCTCTGGGCTCAGTCTGCTCTGGTCTCCAGGATGATCGGTTTGGACCTGAAGAATCGGCACCTTCAGGTAGATTTATCTCAGGTTCACTCACCTGAGTTAGTCTCTGCTCTGCTTTTCCTCATTTAGCCTGTTTCTGACTGAACTCCTTTATCCTGGGTTAGCCTGGTCTGTCCTGGTCTATCCTGGGTTAGTCGGGTCTGTCCTGGTCTATCCTGTCTATCCTGGGTTAGCCTGGGCTGTCCTGGGTTAGTCTGGTCTATCCTGGGTTAGCATTGTTTAGTCTGGGTTAGTCTGGTATATCCTGACTTATCCTGGTCTATCCTGGGTTAGCATGGTTTAGTCTGGGTTAGTCTGGTATATCCTGACTTATCCTGGTCTATCCTGGGTTAGTCTGGTCTATCCTGGGCTAGTCTGGTCTGTCCTGGGTTAGTCTGGTCTATCCTGGGTTAGTCTGGTCTGTCCTGGGTTAGCCTGGTCTGTCCTGGGTTAGTTTGGTCTGTCCTGGGTTAGCATGGTTTAGTCTGAGTTAGTCTGGTATATCCTGATTTATCCTGGTCTATCTTGGGCTAGTCTGGTCTATCCTGGGTTTGTCTGGTCTGTCCTGGGTTAGTCTGGTCTATCCTGGGTTGGCATGGTTTAGTCTGGTATATCCTGGTTTACTCTGGTTTATCAGGTCTATTCTGGGTTAGTCTGGTCTGTCCCGGGTTAGTCTGGTCTGTCCTCGGTTAGCATGGTTTAGTCTGGGTTAGTCTGGTCTGTCCTGGTTTACTCCAGTTTATCCTGGTTTACTCTGGTTTATCCTGGGTTGGTCTGGTCTATTCTGGGTTATCCTGGTCTATCCTGGGTTAGCATGGTTTAGTCTGGGTTAGTCTGGCATATCCTGATTTACCCTGGTCTGTCCTGGTTTACTCTGGTTTATCCTGGTTTACTCTGGTTTATCCTGGTTTAGTTTGTTTTTTTCTGGTTTATCCTGGTTTAACTTTAGCCTGGCATTCTCTGCTATGTAGTTCCTCTGGTGTGGAGGTCTTTTCTTCTGATACTTGGAGCTCCTTGATGGTCCTGGAAGCAGCAGGTTTTCTCACTATGAGGTCCATTTACTATCTCCTGGAGCTTTCAGTCTCAGTCCCTGGTCTTCATCAACAGCTGGCAGGTGGACCAGCTTTCAGACGTCCTGATGGGTCCGTCCTGATGGTTCTGTCCTGATGGTTTCATCCTGATGGTTCTGCTTGTGCTGGTCAGGTGTTCGTGGAGCTGAACGAGCTGGTGATCGACCGGAACCAGGAGCTGCAGTGGAGGGAGACGGCCCGCTGGATCAAATTTGAGGAGGAGGTGGACGAGGAGACGGAGCGCTGGGGACGGCCTCACATCGCATCGCTGTCCTTCCGCTCACTGCTGGAGCTCCGCAAAACCATCTCCCACGGTGAGGGTCCGACCCAAAACCACAGATCCACCACCACAGATCCACCTCCACAGGTCCACCTCCACAGATCGAAACCCACAGATCGAAACCCACAGATCAAACATCTTTCATAATTTCTGTAGTTTTTAGAACTAAAATGTTGAATGTGTTTTCTATTGATCTAATCTAATGATTTTTAATAATATCCTTCAATGTTCTCTTTAAATGAAGGCTTAAAGGTGTAATTCTGTAAATGTCTGTATTCAGTAGTCTAATAACAGCTATTTTACACCCAGCTGCCTGAATATTATTAATACAGTTTATTTACTGTCCACATTTTGCCCTGTGATTGGTCCTATCCTTCATGATGATGGAAATAATGTCATCACTGAGGATAATGATGATGACATTACTGTGACAATGACGCCACTGTAGGGATGATGTCACTGTCTTGACTGAAATCCAGGCGGTTTACTGTCCTCCACCTGATATCCTGATCTGTTCCCCTCACCCTGAGGGCCGATCTCACCTTGTTCTGACAGACTTAAAGGACCTTCTGTCTCCAATTGTTCTGACAGAGTTAAAGAACCTTCTATCCACCTGGTCCTGACAGAGTTTCCTCCTGCTTAAAGGACCTTCTATCCAGCTGGAGCTGCTCACAGGAACCTCTGGATCTGATGGTTTCTCTGTATAGGGCCTTCAGAATGACGTGTTGTGAATGGCGCTGTATAAATAAAGTTGATGGTGCTGATGTGGTGTTGCCGTGGTTACAGGTGCCGTGCTGCTGGACCTGAAGCAGACGACTCTGCCGGGCATCGCTCAGCAGGTGGTGGAGCAGATGGTGATCTCCGACCAGATCAGAGCTGCAGACCGAGCCAACGTGCTGAGAGCGCTGCTGCTGCGACACAGGTTCACCCATTATCAATAATCAATAAACCCTCTCCTAGAGCCAATAATCAATCAGATCCCCCTAAACCAGTTTTTCCTGATATCTGATAAAAGAGTAAAATATTGATCTGAATGTTGTGTTTCCGTGAATATTGATGAGTTTAAAGTTTTTCTGTGTTTAGATCTGATCGGTGATCTACAGATCTATAATCTACAGATCTATAATCTACAGATCTATTAACCCCTGGAGACACCTGGACAGGTTCTGGCTGTAGAACCTGTTCAGAACCTTCCAGGTTTGGTTTGACTGTGTTCCTCCTGGTTCTGCTCTAGAGAACCGGAGCTCTGTTGGTTCCTGTTCCTGAAGAAGCTTTTCTTCATTCCAGCTGTTCTATGATCAGGTTCTTCTTGTGTCCTCAGCCACCCCAGCGATGAGAAGGACCACAGTTCCTTCAGCAGGAACATCTCTGCTGCCAACATGGCTGCCCTGATGGACAGACACAACGGCCAATCAGAGCCCTGCAGCTACTCAGCCAATGACAGAGAGGCTGACGGAGACAGCGGCAAGGTAAGGAGGAACGGGTGGAGCTCCTGGTGCAGCCAGGTGAGGCTGTACAGGTATCCAGGTAGACCTTCTGACTGTGTTCTGTGTGCAGAAAGATCCTCCACCATTCTGCCACTCCAGATCCAAACATGAAGTGAAGCTGATGGAGAAGATTCCAGAGAGAGCCGAGGCCACCGTTGTTCTCGTAGGTACGCAGCAGCTCACCTGTCAGGAGTCTTCTTCACAGCGCTGTCACTGAAGAACAATTTCTAGTTCCACAAAGCACCTTTCAGCAAGAGGTTCTTTAAAAAAACACATTTCTCCCACTGGTTCTTTACAGAACTCCAAAAGTTCCTCAGACAAACATTTATGTCTTCAGACGGTTCTCTAGAGAATCTGTAAATGTTCCTCAAAGAATCATAAGCATGGTTCCTTTAGGCACCACAAATGGTGTTCCTAAGAGCTTTATCCAAAATAGGTACTTCAAGGAATCATTTTCCAGACAGTTCTCTGTGGAACCACATGGTTCTACTTTGATGACATAACCTGATGATCATTTCAATCATTTCTGAGCAAAAAAGTCGAATGCCAGAACCTGCAGCGTTTCTGAGTTCCTTCCACTGTGACCCTCCTCTTCTCCCATCCCTCTACTTCTCTACCTCTACCCCTCTACCTCTATTCCTCTACCTCTATTCCTCTACCTCTATTCCTCTACCTCTACCCCTCTACCCCTACCTCTCTACCTCTATCTCTCTATCTCTTCTGTCCCTCTCTACCCTCCTTCCACCAGCAGATGGGTTCCCCCACATAAAGATCTAGGTTCTGCTCCAGGTTTCTTCCTGTTAAAGGGTGTTTTTCTGCCACTGTCTCCTTTGGGCTGCTCATGGGGTTCATATGGGTTCTGGAAAGTGTCTTGAGACAATCTGACCTGTAATTGCCGCTATATAAATAAAATTGAATTGAATATTTTGGGTTCTGGAAGAAAAGGAAGAATCTTTTAAGGAACCACATAAAATAAGAACATCCCCTAAATAAAGAGGTTCTTCAGTTGTTAATGGCAACCAGAGAACCTTCTGAGGAACCATCATTTTTCTGAGAGTGTATTCAAGAACAGGGCTGACCAGTGGATCAGTGGTTAGCTCTATCACCTTACAGCCAGAAGATCACTGGTTCATGTCCCGGCCTCCCTGGGATCTTTCTGTATGGAGTCTCCATGTTCTCCCTGCTGGGTTCTCCAGGTTCTCCCACAGTCCAGAAACATGCTGAGGTTCATCAGTGATTCTAAATCATCTGTAGGTGTGAATGTTTGTCTCTATGCAGCCCCATGATAGGCTGTTACCTGTCCAGGTGAACCTTCACCCTCAGTCAGCTGGGATAGGCTCCGCCCCCCATGACCCTAATGAGGATTAAGTGGTGTAGATGATGGATATTTGAGAACATCTCAGTGATGGATAGTTAGCTGTGGAACATGGAGATCAGATGTTCTGCTCAGACCTTCTTCACCTGCTCCAGTGTTCTCAGGATTCAGTGTTCCCTCTGCTGTGTCTGCAGGCAGCGTGGACTTCCTGGACCAGCCCTCCATGGCGTTCGTTCGGCTGCAGGAGGCGGTTCTGCTGGAGTCCGTGTTGGAGGTTCCCATCCCTGTGAGGTTCCTGTTCCTCCTGTTGGGTCCGCCCACCGCCAACATGGACTACCACCAGATCGGACGCTCCATCTCCACGCTCATGTCAGACAAGGTGAGATGTGCAGATGTCTGCTTTGTGGTTCTTCTGTTCCTTCAGAACGTTCTATAGCTGCTGTCTGGTTCCTCTGTTCCTTCAGAATGTTCTATAGCCGCTAGGGTTGCCACCTTTCAGAAATGAAAATAAAGGACGGCTCCTCGGGGCCACAGTTCAGTAACGTTGGAAAGATATTCACAGATTCGGACTTCCAGCATCAATAACTCATTAGATATATGTTGTCAAAACATAAACGGTGCCTCTTTTCCATCATTATAAGGTACACAATGTGCTACTTGATGAAACTGGGCTTGTAGCATATTGTGTACCTACAGAGAACAAGATTGAAGTTACTGAATATTTGTCTCTCTTTACTGTTGCAGTGGTTTTGCAGTTTGCAGACGGATCCTGTTCACTCCATAGACACCAATGTTATTCCTGTAGCTTGAAAGACAGCTACTTTTGATAAAACTGGGCTTGTAGCACATTGTCTGCCTTGCAACAATGGGAAAGAGGCACCGTTTATGTTTTGACAACCTATATCTAACGAGTTATTGATGCTGGAAGTCCCAATCTGTGAATATCTTTCCAACTTTACTGAACTTGGGGCCACTACCACCTAAGGAGTGATATATTTAATTTTGAAAAAAGCATTTAGCCATACTTAAAGCTTTAAGTGCTTTATTAACACGGACCTAAAAATTTTGTATTGTTTTATTATCACAGGTTCTGCCTGAACAGAAGTGGCATTATTTTAAACAGTGAAACCAAACTAATGAAATGTAATGACCAACCAGTGAGCAATGCTGGATTCTGCAAAAACATAAACAACTGAATGCAGAGAACTGCACAAAGAAATTCTACTGACATTTTTTCCCATTTAAATCTTATCTTAACACAGTTAATGTATTAACTTATTTATGTGTATGCATGTATTTATTGATTTATTTAGTACCGTTAACATATCAGAGTTCTGAGTTTTTCTTTAGATAGGCAAAGGCCATTTATTGATTACATATTGTCTATTATATAAATGTGTATTAAAAACTAAAAGGCATTAAAAAAATACTAAACAACTTAGGCATTTATTGAGTCACTAAAATACTGTAGAGTACAGACCACATCAGCATGATTCTAAGCATCCTCTGGTAAATGAACAACCAGATACTGATGTCTCTCACCATATGGACTTCAGGAGATGATTAGATGATGATAAACTGTGACCTACTGGTTGGATTCTCTCTGTTCTCATGTTTCTTACATGTTGGTCTCCTGATGCTGCCTTACTTCAGCCAGTCCATGAGCAACACAGAACACAGTTTGCCTTTTACCCACTGCCAGGGGTTCCAGTCTTCCCACTCACATCTGTACATTTGCAAACGTTTTTGCTTCTGTGGACGTGGTGGAGTTTCGGGTGTAGACATTTTTAAACACGTGGGTGCAGCGTGATCTGCTGGACCTGGCATCGGGTCCTTGCTACGTGGGTCCTACGAAGTTTAAATTGGCTGCCCTTAGTATTTCCTGTGTTTTACTTTGTTCCTTGATGAGTGTGTGACAGACGTGTACGGGGCGTTTATGAAAATACAGAACAATTTGCGTCCCGTATTGATTCAATACGGGACGCAACAATTGATTGTGAAATAAAGGACGATTCCGTATTTTAAGGGATGGGTGGCAACCCTAATAGCCACTGTCTGTTTTATGTAAAAGGTCTAAAAGCTGAACTTGGGTGGTGTTTAGACGTGAATGAAGTCTTTTTAGATATTCTGTTGTCGTGTTTTCAGGTTCTAGGGGGAGGTGGAGAGTGGGAACTTCACATTGGCCCATAGATACACCATAAACACAATAAAGTGTTCACGTTCTTTCATTCGGTTCTGTTGTAAAAGGTCTGAAAACTTGTCTGGAGGAATTAGAAAATGTTCTGGCTCATTTTGGACACATTTGTGATGGAGGTGCACTTTACAGATGGAACAGTGTTCTGGTTCTTGTTCCTTCAGCAGCAGAAGTGTTTTTAAACAATGAAGCATTTAAATAGATTATCAAAGACCCTAAAACACAGATAGAACCAGTAAATGTTCAGGGTCTGGGTTCTTTCACTGTGTTGATGGGATCCTGATGTTCTGTCTCTCAGCTCTTCCATGAGGCGGCCTACGAAGCCGACGGCCGCCACGACCTGCTCACTGCCATCAACCGCTTCCTGGACTGCAGCGTGGTGCTGCCGCCGTCAGAGGTGGGCGGAGACCAGCTACTGCACTCGGTGGCTCAGTTCCAGAGAGAAATCCTGAGGAAGAGGGAGGAGGAGCAGAGCGGCAAGCTGCAGGAGAAGAAGAGCAGCACTCAGCAGGATCCAGGTGAGTCCTCAGGTAGCAGAATGGAGAAAGTGTCAGATAGGGTTAGGGTCAGCTTTCATCATCTGGGCTCTGAACTCCACACTCTGGATCTAAATGGAACAATCCAGATGTTCTCTAAGTTCAGACTTCCAGCTTTAATCTGAGTATTTCCATCCTTACCAGGTGACTGGTGGAGGAGCTACAACACAATCTAGATGTTCTCCACCTTTATAAGAACCACAAGTCACTGGATGAACTATCATAGTCATAAATCACATAGTCACTTTGAACATTTGATTTCCTGAAGTGTGGAACCCATAGATATCTCCAGGGTTTGGTTCCTGGTGATGTTCTACCAGACCTACTGTTGCTGTCTGCACTTCCTGCTGGTTCTTGGAGCATTTTCCCCTCAGGTCTGTCTTCAGCAAGCAGTTGAACTGGAGTCAGGTCAAGAGACTGACTCGGCCTCTGCAGAACATTCTACTTCTCTAGTTTCTTACACACCCACACCATGATACTACCACCGCCATGCTTCACTGATAAGGTAACCATGATACTACATCTACCATGCTTCACTGATGAATCCATGATACTACCACCACCATGCTTCACTGATGAGCTGGTATCTTTGGATCTTGAGCAGTTCCTTCCCTCCTCCAGATTCTTCTCTTCCCATCATTCTGGTCCATGTAGATCTTTGTCTCATGTGTCCACAGGATGTTCCAGACTTGCTCAGGCTCTCTCAGATGTTTTTTGATAAACTCTAATCTGGTCTTCCTGTTTTTGAGACTCACCAATGGTTTCTACCTTGTGGTGAACCGTCTGGATTCACTCTTGTCAAGTCTTCTCTTAGTTGTTGACTAAGAGAAGACCTCCTGGAGAGTCTCCTGGATCTGGCCAGCTGTTGTGAAGGGTTCTTCTTGACCAGGGAAAGGATTCTTCTGTCATCCACCACTGGTTTTCTTGATCTTCTGGATCTTTTGGTGTTACTGAGCTCACCAGGTGGTTCTTTCTTTATAAGAATGAACCAAACAATTTGTTTGTCCTCACCTAATGTTCTGTTTGTTTGGATCTTCCAGTCTAATGACAGCTTCCTTCACTGATAGTGATGCTCTTTGGACTTCATATGGAGAGTTGACCTCATCAGATTCCAAACCTGAAATGAACTCTAGACCTTGTAGATGAAATAATGAGGGAATAACTCACACCTGTCCCTGGATCAGCTGAGCAGCCAAATGTCCCATGACTTTCAGTCCCCTGAAAAGGTGGAGAACATCTAGAATGTGTTGTAGCTCCTCCATCAGTCACCTGGTGAGGATGTAAATACTCAGATTAAAGCTGAAAGTCTGACCTTAAAGCACATCTGGATTGTTCCATTTAGGTCTAATGTGGATCAGAGCCCAGATGTGAAACCTGGGTCACTGTCCAGATATTTATGGATCTGACTGGATATCTGGGTTTTGTCTGACTCCAGAGTAACTTGTCATTTTGGACACTTTTGACATCATTTTTGATTTTTTTTTTTCATTTTAGAAACGTTTTGAGTCAGTTTGGGTCAGTTTTAAGCCTTTTTGGACAAATCTTCAGTGATTTTTATCTTTGTCATTTTGAACACGTTTCTGTCAGAGGTGGAGAGTTTAAAGTTAGAACGACTGCTCTAACTGCTAGGTGGATGTGTTTAACTCACTAAATATCCAACATTTTAAAGTTTAAGTACATTTAAAACGTGGCCTCTGAGACTTTAAAGAGTTCTTCTCCTCCAGATCCTCTCGTTCCTTCCAAATCGGCTGACGAGCCTCTGAGGCGTTCAGGTCGTCTGTTCGGAGGTCTGATCAGGGACGTGATGCGGCGCTACCCTCAGTACCTCAGCGACATCCGGGACGCCCTCAACCCTCAGTGCATGGCCGCCATCATCTTCATCTACTTCGCTGCGCTGTCGCCTGCCATCACCTTCGGAGGACTGCTGGGTGAGTCAGAGCAGGACAAGTAGCAGCCGGGAGGAGGCGCTAGTCATACGCAGACGGTCAGATGTTAACCTGCGTGTTGCAGTGATGAAGGTTGTGTCTGGGTGGGGCAGTAGAATCTCACCTGGGGGCATTAGACAGCCCAGAATTTATCCCGGTGTAGAATCAGCTGAAGAAAAGGCCCCTTAAGATCGCTGCCTGTGAGTCATGTGATCTCCGTCCAGGTGAGAAGACGGAGGGTCTGATTGGTGTGTCGGAGCTGATTGTTGCCACGGCGATGCAGGGCATCGTGTTCAGTGTGTTGGGAGCTCAGCCTCTGCTGGTGATCGGCTTCTCAGGACCACTGCTGGTGTTTGAAGAGGCCTTCTACACCGTGAGCTCACCTGTCTACACACACCTGTCTGCACACACCTGTCTGCACACACCTGTCTACACACACCTGTCTACACACATACCTGTCTACACACACACACCTGTCTACACACATACCTGTCTACACACATACCTGTCTACACACACACCTGTCTACACACACACCTGTCTACACACACCTGTCTACACCCATACCTGTCTACACACATACCTGTCTACACACACACCTGTCTACACACACACCTGTCTACACACACACACCTGTCTACACACATACCTGTCTACACACACCTGTCTACACACATACCTGTCTACACACACCTGTCTGCACACACCTGTCTACACACATACCTGTCTACACACATACCTGTCTACACACACCTGTCTACACACACACACACACCTGTCTACACACACACACCTGTATACACACACACACCTGTCTACACACACACACCTGTCTACACACACACTTGTCTGCACACACACACCTGTCTGCACACACACACACCTGTCTACACACATCTGTCTACACACAAACACCTGTATACATACACACACCTGTCTACACACACCTGTCTACACACACACCTGTCTGCACACACACCTGCCTACACACACCTATCTACACACACACCTGCCTACACACACCTGTCTACACACACACCTGTCTACACACACCTGTCTGCACACACACCTGTCTACACACACCTGTCTGCACACACACCTGTCTACACACACCTGTCTACACACACCTGTCTACACACACACACCTGCCTACACACACCTGTCTACACACATACCTGTCTACACACACCTGTCTACACACACACCTGTCTACACACACACCTGTCTACACACACCTGTCTACACACACACCTGTCTACACACACCTGTCTACACACACACCTGTCTACACACACCTGTCTGCACACATACCTGTCTACACACACCTGTCTACACACACACCTGTCTACACACACACCTGTCTACACACACCTGTATACACACACACCTGTCTACACACACACCTGTCTACACACACCTGTCTACACACACACCTGTCTACACACACACCTGTCTACACACACCTGTCTACACACACCTGTCTACACACACACCTGTCTACACACACACCTGTCTACACACACCTGTCTACACACACACCTGTCTACACACACCTGTCTACACACACACCTGTCTACACACACACCTGTCTACACACACCTGTCTACACACACCTGTCTACACACACACCTGTCTACACACACCTGTCTACACACACACCTGTCTACACACACACCTGTCTACACACACACCTGTCTACACACACACCTGTCTACACACATACCTGTCTACACACACACCTGTCTACACACACACCTGTCTACACACACACCTGTCTACACACACCTGTCTACACACACACCTGTCTACACACACACCTGTCTACACACACCTGTCTACACACATACCTGTCTACACACATACCTGTCTACACACACACCTGTCTACACACACACCTGTCTACACACACCTGTCTACACACATACCTGTCTACACACATACCTGTCTACACACATACCTGTCTACACACACACCTGTCTACACACACACCTGTCTACACACACCTGTTTACACACATACCTGTCTACACACACACCTGTCTACACACACACCTGTCTACACACACACCTGTCTACACACATACCTGTCTACACACACCTGTCTACACACACACCTGTCTACACACATACCTGTCTACACACACCTGTCTGCACACATACCTGTCTGCACACATACCTGTCTACACACACACCTGTCTACACACACCTGTCTACACACATACCTGTCTACACACATACCTGTCTACACACACACCTGTCTACACACACCTGTCTACACACATACCTGTCTACACACATACCTGTCTACACACACACCTGTCTACACACACCTGTCTACACACACCTGTCTACACACACCTGTCTACACACACACCTGTCACACTCTCTGGCGTGCCTCACATGTAGAGCTAATAGGACCAGTGTTGGGTTCAGTCTGAAGTTCTCCAGCTGTGGAACCAGAACATCATGAGGAGAACTCAGAGATGTGTTCTAGAAGTTAGAACGATGGAAACCAGAAGAAACAACTCGTTTTTTGATCTTTGTTTCTTTGAATCAATGTGTCCAACGTGCTCCTGGTGGGATTTTATGTCTCCTTCTTGTTTGTTAGTTTTTATTTCATTCACTGACAAAAGAAAAAAACAAAAACCACTTCAATACAACACAGAAACAAAAGTTTCCAAACTTGTGAATGAAAGTCCTGTCCTGTATTTCCATTTCAGCTGTCAGAGTTTGATTTGTTCAGTTTTTTTAAATCTGACGATCCTTCACACCCTTCACCTCCTGCCCTCCATACAAACCCCTGCTGAGGACCTCTGTATTCCTGTGCAGTTCTGTAAAGACAATGGCATCGAGTATCTGACGGGTCGGGTTTGGATCGGCTTCTGGCTGCTGCTCATCGTTGTCCTGACCGTCGCCTTTGAGGGAAGCATCCTGGTTCGCTTTGTTTCCCGCTTCACCCAGGAGATCTTCTCCTTCCTCATCTCCCTCATCTTCATATATGAGACCTTTGCCAAGCTGGTCAAGGTGAGTCCAGAGCTCAGCTGCCTGTCTGGTGACGTTACCATGGCGATGTGTTTTAGGAATGTGGATCTCATGCTAAAACAAGCGTTCCTCCTGTGGCTCAATGCTGAACCACTGTGAGCTTTTTCTTCTTCACTGGTGTTTTCCAGATCTTTCAGGAGCATCCTCTCCAAAACTGCTACCATGGAAACAACATCACATCTCCGTCTCTGTGCAACTTCACCTCTATGGCCGCCGGGAATCCTGGGAAGGTGGTTGGAGAGCCGAACACGGCGCTGCTGTCGCTAGTCCTCATGGCGGGAACATATTTCATCGCTTTCTACCTGCGCAAGTTCAAGAACAGCTCCTTCTTCCCTGGAAAGGTCAGTGCACACAGGTACAGGTATGTACAGGTAGATACAGGTACAGGTAGATACAGGTACAGGTATGTACCTGGTTGTACCTGTATGTACAGGTACATGTTTGAGCAACGTGTGAGCAGGTGTTCTGTGTGTTTCAGCTCCGGAGGATCATTGGAGACTTCGGCGTCCCCATTGCGATCCTCATCATGGTGCTGGTGGACTACAGTGTGGAGGACACCTACACTCAGGTGAGGGCGGAGCTTGTTTTACATGAACAGAACCGCATGCTTAGGTGGGATCAGACAGATGAAGTACTCTCTTCCTATTGGCTCACAGAAACTGAGCGTGCCCAGTGGATTCTCTGTGTCCAGTCCGGAGAAGCGTGGTTGGCTGATCTCTCCTCTGGGCTCAGACGGCCAGTTTCCAGTTTGGATGATGGGCGCCAGCATCCTGCCGGCCATCCTGGTCTTCATCCTGATCTTCATGGAGTCCCAGATCACAGCGTACGGCCCTTTAGTCTTCACCTGGAACCTGAAACCAAACCAGGACGTGGTGGACTCGGTTCATTAGTCCTGGTTGTCAGACTTGTCTTTACATGATCTTGACTTTGGACTCACTGTCTTGAAGCTACTTGGTCTTTCCTTACATTTTACTTGGGACTTGGTCTTGAGTAGACCCTTAGTCTCAGCTCTTGCTCTGGACTGTTCTGTCTCGTAGTTTGACTCTCTGTCCTGACTTGTAGTTTGACTCTCTGTCCTGACTCGTAGTTTGACTCTCTGTCCTGACTCGTAGTTTGACTCTCTGTCCTGACTCGTAGTTTGACTCTCTGTCCTGACTCGTAGTTTGACTCTCTGTCCTGACTCGTAGTTTGACTCTCTGTCCTGACTTGTAGTTTGACTCTCTGTCCTGACTCGTAGTTTGACTCTCTGTCCTGACTCGTAGTTTGACTGTCCTGACTCGTAGTTTGACTCTCTGTCCTGACTCGTAGTTTGACTCTCTGTCCTGACTTGTAGTTTGACTGTCCTGACTCGTAGTTTGCCTCTCTGTCCTGACTCATAGTTTGACTCTCTGTCCTGACTCGTAGTTTGACTCTCTGTCCTGACTCGTAGTTTGACTCTCTGTCCTGACTCGTAGTTTGACTCTCTGTCTGACTCATAGTTTGCCTCTCTGTCCTGACTCGTAGTTTGACTCTCTGTCCTGACTCGTAATTTGACTCTCTGTCCTGACTCGTAGTTTGACTCTCTGTCCTGACTCGTAGTTTGACTCTCTGTCCTGACTTGTAGTTTGACTCTCTGTCCTGACTCGTAGTTTGACTCTCTGTCCTGACTCGTAGTTTGACTGTCCTGACTTGTAGTTTGACTCTCTGTCCTGACTCGTAGTTTGACTCTCTGTCCTGACTCGTAGTTTGACTGTCCTGACTCGTAGTTTGCCTCTCTGTCCTGACTCGTAGTTTGCCTCTCTGTCCTGACTCGTAGTTTGACTCTCTGTCCTGACTCGTAGTTTGACTCTGTCCTGACTCGTCGTTTGACTCTGTGTCCTGACTCGTAGTTTGACTCTCTGTCCGACTCATAGTTTGCCTCTCTGTCCTGACTCATTGTTTGACTCTCTGTCCTGACTCGTAGTTTGACTCTCTGTCCTGACTCGTAGTTTGACTCTCTGTCCGACTCGTAGTTTGACTTGGTTTTGACTCTTCTGCTGATGACTGTGTGATCTTGTGTTGATCCTGGTCCTCCGTCTGTCCCTCAGGCTGATCGTCAGTAAGAAGGAGAGGATGCTGGTGAAGGGAACTGGTTTCCACGTGGACCTGTTAATCATCGTGGTGGTGGGCGGAGTCTCGGCGCTGTTCGGGTTGCCATGGTTATCAGCCGCCACGGTTCGGTCGGTCACCCACACCAATGCCCTGACCGTCATGAGCAAAGCTGTCGCCCCTGGAGACAAACCTCGCATCCAGGAAGTCAAGGAGCAGCGGGTGACAGGTTTCCTGGTGGCAGTTCTAGTGGGTAAGATCTCTGATGGGCTGATGTGGTCTATGGTGGTCTGATGTGGTCTCTGCTGGTCTGATGTGGTCTGTGATGGTCTAATGTGGTCTCTGACGGTCTCATGTGGTCTGTGATGGTCTGATGTGGTCTGTGATGGTCTAATGTGGTCTCTGATAGTCTGATGTGGTCTCTGACGGTCTCATGTGGTCTGTGATGGTCTAATGTGGTCTCTGATAGTCTGATGTGGTCTCTGACGGTCTCATGTGGTCTGTGATGGTCTGATGTGGTCTGTGATGGTCTGATGTGGTCTCTGGTCCTGCAGGTCTGTCCATCGTGATTGGGGACGTCCTGCGTCAGATCCCCCTGGCGGTGCTGTTTGGGATCTTCCTCTACATGGGGGTCATGTCCCTGAACGGGATCCAGCTCACCGAACGCCTCATCCTGCTGCTGATGCCCCCGAAGTACCACCCCGACCACAGCTACGTCCGCAAGGTGAGTCCCCGAATTGGACAGGCACGCCTGGACAGGTACGCCTGTCGCCTTGGTAACAAACCAGCCTGCAGCTCTACTTTGGTTTTAGCTCCTGTCTCACCTGCGTCTTCGTTGTCTCACAGGTGCGAACGCTGAGGATGCACCTCTTCACTGTTGTCCAGCTCACCTGTCTGTCTCTGCTGTGGGTTGTCATGGCGACAGCGGCAGCACTAGCGTTCCCCTTCATGCTGCTGCTGACCATTCCGGTGAGGATGCTGCTGCTGCCCCGCCTCTTCAGCGACCGCGAGCTGCAGAGCGTGAGTCCCGCCTTCACAATGACATCATGCTGACATCACACTGACATCATCAGACACGTATAATGTGACCTGACAGGTGAACACGTAGCTCTGCCCTGCAGCTGCTGTCACATGTTTAATGACATCACAGCACCACTAAAGCCCCACCTGAAGGAGGCGCTGCTGTCAAATAAAAACATTTATCTTCCAGAGAATAGACAAATATTTATCTTTTGGGAACAAAAAAATAAACAAATATTTGTCCTCAGGAAAATGAAAACAAACAACACAAAGATCCAAACACAGGTTAAAGGCGGTAAATGGAGCTGAACTGATTCTGTCCAGAGGAGACACAGAAGAACCAAAACAGAACCAAACATTCTGTTTATTTATGATCCAGCAGAACGTCAAAAAAACTATAAAAGAACCAAAACTCCTGATAGTTTTTATGACAGAGATTCAATGATTCCTCTTAGAGCAGAGCTGTGTTCTGTTGGTCTCTGAATGTTCTGATCCGATAATCTAAGTGGGTCAGACCCAGTACCGGTTCTGTAGAACTTTGAACACAGTCTGAAGTGAAGCTTCTCATTCACAGATAGCAGCAGCAGAACTCTGGGACTGAAGGATTTTTACACATTTCAGCTCCAATATTCCTGAAAAATATCAAACCCAAAATGACAGCAAAGCTTGGTCAGAACTTTGGTCTCCAGGTTCTGATCCATCAGGCAGTAAAATGAAACATCCACAAAAATCCAAATTTCAAAACAGAACGGGACTGATTCTAATCACGTTAGTCCGAACTATTGTCTCTGAGTTTGTTTCATATCTGAGCTCAACAACACTTGATGATCAATGATCCAACATGGATCTAACAGCAGCTGGAATATCTGTTCACCTCAGACAGGTCAGCTGTTTATCAGCTGTTCATCTGCTGTTCATCAGCTGCAGCTAAATACTGAACTTTCACTTTGACTGTTTCATAAATCAAAGATAAATTGAGCTGTTGGTTCTTTGCACTCTTTGATCAGCTGCTGTTAGTTTCTGATGTTTTCTACATCACTGATCAATATCAGGTTCTACTGCGGTTCTACAGCACTGAGGGTTCCTGTCTGACTGCAGGAACGTTAGCAGAACAGTTGTAGAACATTAGTAGAACATCAATAGAGCAGTACCAGAACATTAGTAGAACAGTACCAGAATATTAGTAGAACATTAGTAGAACAGAAATGAACATTTGTAGAACATTAGTAGAACATCAGTAGAACCGTTCCAGAACATTAGTAGAACAGTACCAGAACACTAAAAGTACATTAGTAGAACATTAGCAGAACTTGTTCTTTAGAAGTGATGCAAAAGTTGGTTGACTATAGCTCAGAACTAGAAGACGTTCTCAACACGTATCAGTCATAATCCCTCTACCTCTACCTCTCTACCTCTTCTGTCCCTCTCAACCCGCCCGGCCAGCAGCAGATGGGTTCCCCCACTTAAAGAGCCGGGTTCTGCTTGAGTTTTTTTTTTTTACTGTTAAAGGGTGTTTTCCTGCCACTGTCACCTTTTGGCTGCTCTGGGTTCATATGGGTTCTGTAAAGCGTCTTGAGACAATTTGACTGTAATTGGTGCTATATAAATAAAATTGAATTGAAAAGTAATTAAATACGACCCATAATAATAATTATAATAATAACAACAAAAACAAAAATACTAATAATAATCAGTCCTCATGCAGGTCCATATAAACACACACGAATGACTAAACAGAAAATGAAGAGAAGCATTAATCTGGTGAACCTGTCTTTACCTGCAGCTGGACGCTGATGATGCGGAGCCTCACCTGGAGGAGAGGGAGGGGCAGGACGAGTACTCTCAGCTGCAGATGCCCGTGTGACCCAGCAGCTGCCAGCTGATTGGTGGAGCTCGTTTTCAAACTGTTCCACTCGCTGAAAACGTTCTATCAGTAAAAGCAGCTCTTATCCTGAAAGTGGTTTCTTGTCGTCATTTATCTGCTTCTCAGGGAACATTTACTGTTCTGGAAACACGTCCAGCACCATTCATCTAAACACACTTCTATTTTTCAAGAACATAAAAACCCAGGAACCACCACGTCTCCTCAGATGTTAAACTCTGAACTAATGTTGTTCCTCAGACTTCTGAGGAGGTTCTCAATCATCCAGGTCCTGGTGATGGTAGGAGCTTCAGGAGAAACCAACTGGAGGTTCTGGAAGACGTTTCTAGAAAGCTCCTACCATCTCCTCATCCTGTAGATGTTTTTCTATCTCCTGACTTTTCCTCTCGACTCTGCTCATCATCTGAAGATGTTTCTCCATGCTGGATGGATCTCCAACTACCTGCTCCTCTGTTTTGTTTCAGCTGCATTTAGTCTCTCTAAGGAAACACTGCCTGCAGTTCAACCTGAAACTCTCTGAATGCTTTGGTCTCAGCTGGTCCTGGAGAACCAGAACCAGGAGGAGGTTCTGGCTCTGAGGCATAGAATAAAAAGACTGAGGATTTTAGTTTATTTCTGGTTAAGTTTTCCTGATTAAGCTGAATGTCACACGTGACGTTCAAGGACCATGGTTAATCTAAAACCCTGATGATTCTGTTCTACGGTTTATAAAGGTTTTTTTGGTTTGGAGCTCAGAGGTGGATATTTTAAATCATTAAAACATGAATAAAAACAGCGACAGAATCAGTAAATTTGACTCTTGGATTATTTAAAAGCTGATTTTATTTCATCTGCAAAAAAACAAAAACACCAACATGTCAGCTGTTGGTGTTCCTGCGCTGTAAACGGTAATAAATACTGATTATTGATCTGTGAACACTCAGTGACCGGCAGCATGCTGAACGGAGATAAGGCACAAGGAGCTGGGAGGTCACACCTGAGCAGGTAAAGATGCACACTGTGAGTCAGTCCAATCAGGAGGCAGCACAGCAGGTCACTTGATTCTTCACCTGTCAGGAGGCGGAGTCAGCAGTCACCACCTGCTATCAGCTCTTTGCCTGTTTCCTCTTCTGGACAAGTTCAGCCAACATCTTGTAGCGGATCATACACTCCTCCTGCAAGCAGCACAGGTCAGAATGGTTTAAACAGAACCAGTAAACAACGTAATAACAACACATTCACAACATAATAACATATTCACAACACATTCACAACATAATAACAACACATTCACAACATAATAACATATTTACAACACATTCACAACACATTCACAATATAATAACACATTCACAACGTAATAACATATTCACAACATAACACATTCAGAACATATTAACAACACGTTAACAACATAACGTATTGTGCTTTTTGACAACTCTTATAGTTAGGACTGACTGGGGGACCCTGAGGGGGTCAGCTGGAGTCTTCCTCTTGGACGTCCCTTAGTTCTGCCCCGAGTTCTGCTGCTACAGGCCTAGGCTGCTGGAGGACCTCTCTGGATGCACTGAGCCCTTCTCTAGCTACCATTATATTTAATATATATATACCATTATTGCATTACACTCACTCTGTTTCTTTCTGTGTCCTTTCTCTGAGTGTCCCTTTATGTTCCTTGTTCCCCACCCTCATCTTCTCCGATCACTCCCCCTCTCTACCTCTCTACCTCTACCTCTTCTGTGCCTCTCAACCCTCCTTCCAGCAGGCAGATGGGTTCCCCCACATTAGAGCCGGGTTCTGCTCCAAGTTTCTTCCTGTTAAAGGGTGTTTTTCTGCCACTGTCTCCTTAGGGCTGCTCTGGGGGTTCATATGGGTTCTGGAAAGTGTCTTGAGACAATCTGACCTGTAATTGCCGCTATATAAATAAAACTGAATTGAATTCACAACACATTCACAACAAACATTTCTTAGTCCTGTGCATGTTCTAAAGAGCAGAGAACCCAACAATCCAAAGTTGACTTTGGGTTCCCTCTGAGCTGCAGTCAGATACAGAGGGAAGGAACCAGACAGAACCAGGCTCAGGGAAGGCAGGTATCTGCCTTTAGTTGGGGTGAAGGTGGGGATGAGGGGGATATCAGATGGAGAACAAACAGTACAGAACAATGAACATTCTGGAGGTTGGTGAGAACAGAAGCTCCAGATCAGAGAACACAGTCAGTGGATGTAAAGGTGAGATCTACCTGTATGAAGAGGAGCCCAGTGCATCATAAGAATCTACAGCAGCAGAACTAAGGGACAGATGAGCTGATGCTGAGCAGCTCTAACTATCAGCTCAGAGGAACGTTCTCATCCTGGTCTTAGAGTAAAGAGGCTGTCTGCCTCCAGAACCCAAACTGGGAGCTGGTTCCACCACAGAGGAGCTGATAACTGAAGGTTCTGCTTCTGGAACCTCTGGAACCAGCAGTAAAGCTGCAGTCTGAAAGGGAAGGGTTCTGATAGCACGATGTGGAACAGTCAGGTCTTTAAGATACGATGGAGCTGCTCACTAAGAGTTTAGATGTTAGAAGAAGGATTTTAGATTCTATCCTGGATTTTACAGGGAGCCATGAAGAGAAGCTAACAGGAGAACTCTGTTCCTGGTTCCTGTCAGGACCTCCTGATCATCAGGGACTACAGTAGTCCAGCCTAGAAGTTCTAAATGCATGGACTAGTTCCTCAGCATCACTCTGAGACCAGATGTTCCTGATTTTACAACATTAGATGATAGAAAGCTGTCCTACAGACTGGCTTATATGTTGAAGGACAGATCCTGGTCAGAGAGAACTCCAAGGTTCTCTACAGTAGAACTGGAGGCAGCACCATCTAGAGGAACTATCTGGTTAGATGGAGTGTTGCAAATACAAGAACTTCAGTTTGTCTGGATTTAAATGGAGAAGGTTCCAGGTCATTCAGGTCTTTATGTCCTTCAGACATGTTGGAGTTCCACCAACTGATTGGTTCTATCTGGTTCCATAGATAAATAAAACTGGGTGTCATCTGCATCTAGTTATTATCAGTTATCAATCAGTTATCAATCAATCAATTAGTCGTCAATCGGTTGTTAATCAGTCGACAATCATTTATCAATCAGTTTTTATCTACTGATCAATACTGTGTGTTCAGCTCTCTGCTGCAGACGTAAACTGGTTAAACTGGTTTGGTGAAATTAAATGAATTTAAATCAGTTTATCTGTAAATGAATTAACCAAACTGCTCCTTTATGTTCTGTAGGCGGAACCTCCTCTCTGAGTTCAACCAATCAGCAGTGATCCAGGACCACTCAGGAGAACCGACCCTGGAGGAGGAACCTTGTCCTCCCCTGAGAATGGTTCTGGATGGTTCTATAGGAACGTTCCTGCAGGGAATACCAGCTTAAAGCTTCTCTGTTCCATCCGCCTCACCTTTGTCTTTCCTGGAACCACCTTGGCGATGCGATCCCAGCGTTCTGCGGTTCCTCGGGGAAACTGTTGCAGAGCAAGTTCCAGCAGTTTCTGCTGGTTCTGAGTCCAAACAGCAGAGTCCACCTTCTCTCTGTTCGCCTGAGGCTCCACCTCCTCGTCCTCCGCCGCCGTCGGGTCAAAGTCTCTCTGCCGACGACCTCTGACTTTCACCTCCCCTCCGTCTGTCACCGCGGAACACTTCCTGTTTCTCCTCCGGACCGCCGGAACCTCCTCGTCCTCCTGTTCCTCCTCACAGGCCCCGCCTACCCTCTGAGTCATCACTCTGTCATCCACAGCAGGGGGAGGGGCTTTCAGCTCTGACAGCTTCACCAGACCTGAACCCAGAGAATGGCACGGTTAGCGGACAGGAGAACCTCAGGAGAACACAGTAGAACCTGTTTCTGACAGGAGAACCTCAGGAGAACCTGACCCTGACAGTAAACCTCAGTAGAACCTGACTCAGTAGAATTCAGTAGAGACTGATGCCTGTAGAACCTCAGAGGAGACTGACAGTAGAACAGTAGAACCTCAGCAGAACCTGTTCCAGTGAGTTTACCTGAGCTGTGGCTCACGTTGTCCTTCACCTGTTTGACTTTGGTGGTCACCTGTTGAAGGAAACATTCAGTTAGAGACAGGAACCACAGCAGCACCAGAAGGACTGATGAGGTTCTGGACTGGTTCAGAACCAGAATAACGGGTCTCACGTCGGCCACCGATCGGCCCAGTTCATGAGCGATCTTCTCCCATCGGCCCGGAGCTCCTCCTGGGAATTTAACCATCAACCTGCTGAGGAGGCTGAGCTCCTCCTCCGTCCAATCAGCAGCCTGAGGACAGAGAGCCGGATCAATCACTGATCAATCACCGATCAATGATCACTTCCTGACCAACCACTGATCAATAGTCTCAGACCTTCCTCCTGGCAGCCCTCCTGTCCTGCAGCCAGTCGTCCATCTGGTCCTCGATGTCCTCGATGGACGTGGTCTGGACATAGCTCTGGGAGCTGCTCTCTGAGGACGGCTCATAAACAGGAAACTCCACCTTCTGCTTCTTCACCTTGGTCCTCTTCTCTCCTGCAGGACACAGAGCTCTGACTGATCAATGCGATTGATTAATGATTATCGATCGGTAATGCTGAGTTAAAGTACGGTGGCCTGGAAGGACCACATGGACATAGATTACTTGTAGCAGCTTCATGCTCAGCTTCAGCTTCTTCTCTCTGCTGCTGCTTCATCTGCTGGTAGTCCTCATAGTACTGCTTCACCTCCTGGAACACAGAGCAGAGCCAGGATCAAGACCAGGACTGAGACCACAGACCAGGACCAGGACTGAGACCAGGAACACGACCAGGACTGAGACCAGGACCAGGGCCTGGACTGAGATCAGGACCAGAACCAGGACGAGGACCAGGACTGAGACCAGGAACAGGACCAGGACTGAGACCAGGACCAGGGCCAGGACCAGAACCAGGACCAGGACTGAGACCAGGACCAGGAACAGGACCAGGACTGAGACCACAGACCAGGATCAGGAACAGGACCAGGACTGAGACCAGGAACAGGACCAGGACTGAGACCAGGACCAGGGCCAGGACCAGAACCAGGACCAGGACTGAGACCAGGACCAGGAACAGGACCAGGACTAAGACCACAGACCAGGACCAAGACTGAGACCTGGAACAGGACCAGGACTGAGACCACAGACCCAGGACCAGGGCCAGGACTGAGACCAGGACCAGGATCAGTATCAGGACTGAGACCAGAACTGAGACTAGGATCAGGACCAGGACTGAGACCAGGACTAGGACTAGGACTGAGACCATGATCAGGATCAGGACCAGGACCAGAACCAGGACTGAGACCAGGACTCGGACTAGGTTCAGGACCAGGACCAGGACCGAGACCAGAACCAGGATGAGGACTGAGACCAGGACCAGGATCAGGACTAGGACTGAGACCAGGACCAGGATCGTGTACCTGGACAGTGTGCGGCAGGTTCTTGACCGACAGGTAGAGCCAGATGCTGAGCTTCAGAGGGAGGATGTCCTGCCAGTGAGGTCGGTCCTGAACTCTGGAAAAACAACAAACAATAAGAAACACAAACAAAGACACAGCTGCAGTGATGATGTCAGAGGCGTACCTGTCAGCCCGGTCCTGACCGATACACCTGAGCTCCTCTGCAGGCCTGGAGCTCAGCTTCTTCTTCTTCTCCTTCTTCTTCTTACTCAGCAGCTCGTCCTGAAAAACACACAACACTCTGACTGGCTGCCTGCTGCGGTCTGATTGGCTGCCTGCTGCGGTCTGACTGGCTGCCTGCTAGGCTCTGATTGGCTGCCTGCTAGGCTCTGATTGGCTGCCTGCTGCGCTCTGATTGGCTGCCTGCTGTGCTTTGATTGACTGCCTGCTGCACTCTCATTGGCTGCTCACCAGCTGCTTCTCCAGGTAGATGGACCAGATGACGGCGTAGTGTCCCACAGTGAGGATGAGGAAGAGAAGGAAGCCCAGCTCGGCGTTGCTCATCTTCCTCACCCGTCTGTAATAGAAGACCGGCTGCCGCCAATCAGGGAGCCCGTTCACCAGGATGTCATCGTACCTGCCAAGACGTACCTGTTTACACTATGAGCTCTGATTGGCTGAGAAGGTGATGAGAAGTGCTGCTCACCTGCGTCGTCTCTCCTCGTCTTTCAGGACTTCATAAATGGCCACCAGCTGTAAACAGACAGTTGTTTACTCTCAGCAGTTTGTTGTGTTGCTCTGTGTTGTGTTTACAGTGTTGTTGTCATTTGTGTTTACAGTGTTGTTGTTGTGTTGTTTGTGTTATTTACAGGATTGTTGTTTGTGTTGTTTACAGTGCTGTTTGTTTGTGTTTACAGTGTTGTTATTGTTGTTTGTGTTTACAGTGTTGTTGTTGTGTGTTTGTGTTTACAGTGTTGTTGATTGCTTGTGTTTACAGTGTTGTTTGTGTTGTTTACAGTGTTGTATGTTTGTGTTTACAGTGCTGTTGATTGTGTTTAGTGTTGTTGTTTGTGTTTACAGTGTTGTTATCGTTGTTTGTGTTTACAGTGTTGTTGTTGTTTGTTTATGTTTACACACCTGTCTGAACTGAGTTTCAGCATTTTCATCTTTGTTCTTATCAGGATGCAGAATCAGAGACAGACGACGATACGCCTTCTTTATCTCTGTTGGGGACGCCTCCTGGACCACAGACAGGTAGACAGACAGACAGGTAGAGAGACAGACAGGTAGAGAGAGACAGACAGGTAGACAGGTGGAGAGACAGGTAGGTAGAGAGACAGACAGGTAGGTAGAGAGACAGACAGGTAGGTAGAGAGACAGACAGGTAGGTAGGTAGACAGACAGGTTTCAGTTGTGATGTTTGGACCTTCTATAAACAGGTTGAAGGCTTCATAAATTCAGTCTGATGTCTTTCTGAAACAAAACAGCTGATTTCAGGTAAAATAATCTGACCAGGATTCACCAGAAACTCTGAGGTTCTGTTTCCTGTCAGCAGGAACCTCAACCTGAACCTGACAGTCAGCTGTTTCCGGTGACGTCTGTTTACAGGTGTGTTAATATTCAGGTAAACAAACCAGACCACGTGACGCCAGTTTACCTGGTAGACAGCTGTCAGGATGAATTACTGGTTCCTCCACAGTCTGAACCTCAGCTTCTCTGTTAGCTAGCTGTTAGCCTCAGCTAGCCGTTAGCCTCAGCTATCAGTTAGCCTCAGGTATCGGTTAACCTCAGCTAGCCGTTAGCCTGCCGGATGCTAAATGACTTAGCCTCACTGTGTACATGGCATTCAGTTACTATCATTAGCAGGCAGCTAGCCGCCGCTGAGCGGTAACCATGGAAACAGTTAGCCATTAGCCGTTAGCACGGACCTGGTCCAGGTTCAGGAACTGGTAGAAAGTCTGCGGGATCTCCTCCACCAGGTCCAGCAGCTCCAGGTCCGCGTCCCAGGCGTTCAGAGGGGGGACCGCCGAGACCAGCAGCAGCAGCCAAGGGAGCAGGAAACGGCACGGACCGGTACGGACCCCCATCACTGAGAAACCGATCCAACACACCGGAGGAAACGGCGGCTAAAGACACGAGAGCAGTCCGCTCTGTGAGCCACACACACAACGGAAGCTCCCAGCTCAAACAGCGCTCACTGGAGCTCAGCGACCCCTGCAGGCGGGGCGGAGAACTGCAGGCTGGAGAAATAAAACAGGTTCGATAGATAGATAGATAGATAGATAGATAGATAGATAGATAGATAGATAGATAGATAGATAGATAGATAGATAGACAGATAGATAGATAACTTTATTGAAGGTATCCAGACGATCATACATGGAACATACAGATGGATCAGAAACTATGTACAGAAGAACATGTAGTTGTGGTGCTGGTCAGACTACTAAAAGTACAGAGGTGTCGTGAAAATCAGAACTAATGCTAAAAGTGTGAACAGGAGGTTTACATTATGACACGGTTTAGTGGAGTCGTGATTACAGCTGTGGAAGCATCTCCTGCAGCTACCTGGGACGACATCACTGCAGTGATCATTCACTCTTTTATGCACATGTGAGATGCTGGAATCACAGAGGATCAAACAATCACAGCTGATCAGCATTCAGGTAATGGAGCCTCCAGCACACAGGTTTCTGATTATTGATTACCTGCTAATCACAGGACTGTAATCAAACTCAACAGAATCAGGTTCCGTCTGTTGCTTTGCTGCATTTGTTGCTTCTCTTCAGGTTAGCTTAATCATAATAATAATAAAAATAATAATAATAATAACAATAATAATAATGATAACTGTAAAGGTTTGTTGCAGCGACTCCTCCTGCTGATTGGTCTCCTGGTTTTATCTCCTGTCGGTGACATCACAGACCATGGACACAGTGGTCAGGTGACTCTGGGTGTGGAACGTCAGACCTGTTGTGATTGGTCAGCTGAACAAAGTTTAATGAATGTCACAGTTTCTGATTGGACTACAAACATGGCCGACAAGCTGGACTCTCTGTAGAAATGCATGCTGGGTCTCAGAACCACTTGAGTCTCAAGCTGTGATCGTGTTCCCATTCTGACCGGTTTGATGCAGGTGGATGCTCTGGTCACACCCTCCATACCTGCTGGATCCACACCTGTCACACGCCACTGGCCACACCCCCTCCCCCTCCTTCATGGTGTCCATAGAGGTCAGCAAGCTTCCTGAAACTGGGCCCCCACTCTCTGAGGAACTCGTAGCTCTGCTCAGACTCTAACGAGCTTAACGAACTCAACGAGCTGAGCGACTGGGTGGCCGACCCACGACCCTCGAAGGCGTAGGTCTGCAGTGAGTCGTAGGGCGGCGCCGTCGGATCCAGGCCCGCCTCCTTCAGGCGGTCTCTGATGAATTCCTGGAAGAGCCTGTTTTTGTCCTTGTGGGGCCCTGGGTTCCTGGTGAGCGACGGCGGGGGCAGTGGCTCAGCGGCGTCTCGGCCGGCCGGCTGCGTTTGGTTCAGGTGTCTCAGAGCGAACATGTCAAAGGCCTCGGTGTCCTCCTCTCCTCCACCTTCATCATCGTAGCAGACGATGTTCTCACGAATGTCTCGCTCATCGTCTATCAACAGAGGCTCCGCCCTCCTGCGGTTCATGGCAATTGTTACCATGACGACACCTGAGGAGACAGAGGGGGCGGAGTCAAGACAGCAATGTAGCAAGGCAATGCTAACGGCAGCGAGTCTGAGGTCCACTTTAAATTGGTGAGGTTCCAAACATAAAACTCTGCAGAATAATTCTTTAATTACACCTGAGAACACCTGATAATATCTGAGTACACCTGAACACAGGGGCAGGGCCTCAGCAAGGTGGAAGTTTGAGGATGTATGGACCTGAAGAGGGACACCTGGTCTGGATCAACAGACCTGCAAACTCTTCCTCATATGGAACCTGAAGGGCGGGGTTTAGGAGGTGATGACATCATGATGGTGGGGTTTGGAGGTGGTGACATCATGAGGGTGGGGTTTGGAGGTGGTGACATCATGAGGGCGGGGTTTGGATGTGATGACATCACAAGGGTGGGGTCTGGAGGTGGTGACATCATGTCTAAGGCTGTACCCAGCAGAATGCAGGTGAGCAGAACTGCAGTGGAGGTGCCGAGGCCATCTGGTAGCTCCGCCCCCTGGCTGCAGTGCTGGTGGTTGCCGTGGACGTCGCAGTCGCAGACGGTGACAGTCAGCGTGTTCGTGCTGCTCAGAGATGGAACGCCGCCATCAGAAATCACCACCGGCAGGAAGTGGAGCAGCCGTTCCCGCCGCACAAATCCAGCTCGTCGAGTCAGGACAGACGCTGTGTTGTCTGAGGAGGCAGGTGACAGGAGCAAACACCTGAGTGATTTCAGCAGGTGTGAAACGGGTGAACATCAGACTGACGGTAGACCTTACCATTGTTGTCTCTCAGGGTGAAACTCAGGTTCCCAGCAGCCTCAGTGCTTACAGAAAACAGGAACTGATGTCCGTTCTCTGGTTTGTCTGGATCCACCGCACTCACTGTCTCAACAACCTGCAGGTCAGGACAGGTGTCAGACAGGTGAAAATCTGTACCAGCAGGTGAACATCTGCACCAGCAGGTGAACATCTGCACCAGCAGGTGAACTGCACCAACAGGTGAACATCTGTACCAGCAGGTGAACATCTGCACCAGCAGGTGAACATCTGCACCAGCAGGTGAACATCTGCACCAGCAGGTGAACATCTGCACCAGCAGGTGAACATCTGCACCAGCAGGTGAACATCTGCACCAGCAGGTGAACATCTGCACCAGCAGGTGAACATCTGCACCAGCAGGTGAACTGCACCAACAGGTGAACGTCTGTACCAGCAGGTGAACGTCTGTACCAGCAGGTGAACGTCTGCACCAGCAGGTGAACATCTGCACCAGCAGGTGAACATCTGCACCAACAGGTGAACATCTGCACCAACAGGTGAACTCTTACCTGTTGTTGGTGCAGATGACTACATGTGTGCAGAGCTTTGGGGAAAGGTGATGTTGGTTCTCACAATGAACCTGTTTGTAAACTGAAGGTATAACAGATGAGGTCTATGTGATCATAAACTTAGAACAGGTGAGGCTTACCTGTCCAGGTTGGGCATTCTCACAGACAAACGTTTGGTAATCCACGGCAAAGCTCGGGGCATTGTCATTAACGTCCGCCACAGAGACCAGAACCACAGCTTTCCCCACCTGAGATGGATCCACTGACACAGAGACACACCTGTAAGGTATCTCTGTCACAGACAGGTGTGACATTGTGTGACATCATGGGACTCACAGGTCTCCGTGGCGACAACAGTGATGTTATGCAGAACGCTGAGCTCTCTGTCCAGACGTCTATTTGTCCTGATCACACCGGAACTGCTGTCGATGTCGAAGTAACGCTGGAGGTCTGTCTGTCTGTCGATGGAGTACCTGTGGACAGACAGACAGACAGGCAGACATACATGTAGACAGACAGACAGACAGACAGACAGACAGGTGTTCTTTAGGTTCTGATCTGGCTGCTCTGGGTTCTGCCATCGACTCGTCGTCCTACCTCACAGGGCTGTTGGAGGCGTCGGGGTCGTGAGCTGAGACTGATCCAAGGTCGGTTCCTACCGGAGCCGCCTCGGACACTGCCATCCGGCTGATGGAGGCCGAGAACACTGGAGGCTCGTCCACGTTCTCCACCAGGAGCCGAACCATCACCACATCGCTGAAAGGACCTGCCGACAGGTAGCGGGTGTCCACATAGCGATTGGACGCCTCGACGCGTAGAGTGTAGCTGGACTTGGCTTCAAAGTCCACAGCCTGACGGGATCAGGTACAGGAGATGATGAGTGAAGCTGAAAGACATCAAGGTCCCTCACAGGCAGCTAGAACACATCTGGAAAGAGTCATCTGGAGGCTGCTTTAAAGGACTGAGTGATCTTCCCTGAGGCTAAATTTAAACTCTGCCAGCTGCTCTAGAGGCTCCAGGGGACCGACTGATGATGGGAGGTTCTGGATCAGAACTGGACCATCTGTTGTCTCAACAGAACACCATGAATGTGTTGATCCACATCACATCAGGGTCGATTTCAACGGCATCAGAGCCATTTTTAGCTGATCAGTGTTGATATGAACTAAACCTGATCCTCTGTTTTCATCCATGTGTCGTTCATTTGAATAATTCCTCCAATAAATGCAGAACAACCAGTCAATAACTGAGTCATCTAAACAGAAACTGCTCTGTGTTCCACTATGAGGACTGTCTGAGCTGATTGAGCTCTGAGCCTCCTCTGGTCTCTACAGTAGAATGCTGTGAGGAGCTCCACCTGGTGGCACAACCCGGAACTACAGCTGATCTGTGTTCTATCCCAAGAAAACGTTATCAGGTATCAGTAGATACTAAATATGAAATGACTCGGATCAGGACTTCCCCAAACAATCCTGCTGTTAACAGACGGTCAGTAAGCTCCGAATCAGTTTAAACTTTAAGTAAACTTATGGAGGCTTGATTGTGCTAAATACAGCAGAACCTGTGTTTAGCTGAGAGTAATCAGCAGCAGCACGTTAAGGACCAGATCCAGAACCAGAATACTTTCACCCAGAAGAAGAAGATGTCTGCAGGGACAAACTGGTGACCAGCGCCGAGGACAGGAGGACCAGTACCTTGTGAAGGATCACCAGTCCTTCCTGTGTATCTGGATCACAGAGGATCCGGAAGGTTCCCAGTCCGTCTCCATCCAGAATCTTGTAGTCCACCTCTGCATTCGGACCCACATCCAGATCCACAGCTTTGATCTTTGCGACCACAGACGAAACCAGGGCCGCCTCTGGAAGACTGAACTGGTAGCTCTCTGTAGGAACAGTACACACAGCTAGTACCGGTACACACAGGTAGTACCGGTACACACAGGTAGTACCGGTACACAAAGGTAGTACAGGTATACACAGCTTGTACAGGTATACACAGCTAGTACAGGTACACACAGCAAGTACCGGTACACACAGCTAGTACCGGTACACACAGCTAGTACAGATACACACAGCTAGTACCGGTACACACAGCTAGTACCGGTACACACAGCTAGTACCGGTACACACCGCTAGTACTGGTACACACTGCTAGTACAGGTACACACAGCTAGTACCATTATACACTGCTAGTACAGGTACACACTGCTAGTACAGGTACACACAGCTAGTACCAGTACACACTGCTAGTACAGGTACACACTGCTAGTACAGGTACACACAGCTAGTACCAGTACACACTGCTAGTACAGGTACACACTGCTAGTACAGGTACACACTGCTAGTACAGGTACACACAGCTAGTACCAGTACACACAGCTAGTACCGGTGCACACCGCTAGTACAGGTACACACAACTAGTACAGGTACACACAGCTAGTACAGGTACACACAGCTAATACCGGTACACACAGCTAGTACAGGTACACACAGCTAGTACAGGTACACACAGCTAGTACAGGTACACACAGCTAATACCGGTACACACAGCTAGTACAGGTACACACAGCTAGTACAGGTACACACAGCTAGTACAGGTACACACAGCTAATACCGGTACACACAGCTAGTACAGGTACACACAGCTAGTACCGGCACACACAGCTAGTACAGGTACACACAGCTAGTACCGGCAGTACTGGTACACACAGCTAGTACTGGTACACACAGCTAGTATAGGCACACACTGCTAGTACCGGTACACAGCTAGTACCGGTACACACAGCTAGTACCAGTACACACAGCTAGTACCAGTACACACCGCTAGTACAGGTACACACCGCTAGTACCAGCACACACAGCTAGTACCGGTGCACACCGCTAATACCAGTACGCACCGTTAGTACCAGTACACACAGCTAGTACCGGTACACACAGCTAGTACCGATGCACACTGCTAGTACCGGTACACACCACTAGTACCGGTACACACCACTAGTACCGGTACACACTCCTAGTACAGGTACACACAGCTAGTACCAGTACACACAGCTAGTACCAGTACACACAGCTAGTACCGGTGCACACCGCTAGTACAGGTACATACAGCTAGTACCAGTACACACTGCTAGTACAGGTACACACTGCTAGTACAGGTACACACAGCTAGTATCAGTACACACTGCTAGTACAGGTACACACAGCTAGTACCAGTACACACAGCTAGTACCGGTGCACACCGCTAGTACAGGTACACACAACTAGTACCAGTACACACTGCTAGTACAGGTACACACAGCTAGTACCAGTACACACTGCTAGTACAGGTACACACAGCTAGTACCAGTACACACAGGTAAGCTAGTAGAAGTAAACACAGGTACGCTGGAACAGGTACTCGGTATCTCAGGGTTCAGGTGGGACTCACTGCGGGGGAAGCGAGGCGGGTTGTCGTTGACGTCGGTGATCGTCACAGTGACGGAGGTGGTTCCTGACAGACCTCCCATCTGACCCATCATGTCTTTGGCCTGGATGACCAGCAGGTAGTGCTCCTGCACCTCCCTGTCCAGGTCAGGTACAGCCGTCCGCACTACACCTGCAGGACAGGTGAGAATATATCTGATCAGCTTGGAACAGTTCAGGTAGAAACACTCACAGTGAAAATGTTTTTTCCTGATAGAACATGAAACATTCCAGAAAAGTCAGAGAACTAATGTTCATCGAAACTCTTCTATCTCAGTCAGCTGCAGCATGAAGTTCACAAAACTTTACTGTTCAGAGGGAATAAGCTCAGAGATTTAGAGTGCTGTGGCCAAAAACAAGAGAGGCCACCAAGACTCCATACATCAACATCACATCATCATGTCGGAAATCATCTTAGTCCAGTTCTGACTAAATGTTGATGCGGACTCATTGGTAGGAACCAGAACCTGGAGTTCATAGGGGTCTAAATGTTGGTGTTCATGAGGTCTAGATGTTGGTGTTATCAGTGCAGATTTATAAGCTGCTTTGAGGGTAAATTTAGTACTAGAGGATAAATGTAGTATTAGAGGGTAAATGTAGTATTAGAGGGTAAATGTAGTATTAGAGGGTAAATGTAGTACTAAAGGGTAGGATGTACTGCAGTAAACCCGTTTTCTCTCCATGTCAGTAGATGTAGATCAGCTGTAGTTCCTGGTTGTTCCACCAGGTGGAGCCTCTTCCTGTTTAATCCAGAGGATGTTGTTATCATGTTATGTTACAGCAGAGAGCATTGTGGGAGTTTAACTATCAACAAACACTAATGATCAGGATTAGATTTTCTACAGATCAATGAAACAGATCCAGATCCTTGAGATCAGATCAGAACGTTTCTGCTTTAGAACATGAACCTGCTGGAATGAGGATGTGCTCCTCCTGAATGACCCACTAACAGCAGATGATCACCATCATGTGACCTCTGCTTCCTCTGGATGAAGAGTTTCAGAGGAAGTCTTTTAATCTGGTTTAATCTGGTTTAATCTGATATAATCTGATGTTTGGCCTGCAGAGGAGGTTCCTGTGGTCCAGATCATTTACAGGTCAGTGTAGTAAACAGGCTCCACCACAGCAGTGACTATAAAAACTCCAACCACTGTATCTCCTCACAGTAATCAGATTACTTCTGACAGTAGAGTATTGTTTCTGAGCCCAACTCATTGATCTTCATCTGACCAAACTGTTCTCCAACATCCATCAGGGTTCTTCTCAGGTTCTTCAGGGAGTTTAGTTCTGAGCAGCAACCACGTTTAGTTGTTGCTGAGTGATTATGATGTGTATTTACGTTGTGTATTTACATTGTGTGTTTATGTTGTGTGTTTACATTGTGTGTATTACTGTTGTGTGTTTATGTTGCATAAATATGTTGTGTATTTGCGTTGTGTATTTATGTTGTGTATTTATGTTGTGTGTATTGTTGTTTTGTATTTATGGTGTGTGTTTACGTTGTGTATTTACGTCGTGTGTTTACGTTGTGTATTTACGTTGTGTGTATTGATGTTGTGTATTTATGTGTGTATTGTTGTGTATTTACATTGTGTATTTGCATTGTGTATTTGCGTTGTGTATTTATGTTATGTGTATTGTTGTTGTGTATTTATGTTGTGTGTTTACGTTGTGTATTTGCATTGTGTTTGCAGCCTGAACTTTCAGTATCTTCTTTCTAAAGTGTTTTTAATTGTTCATCAGAAGGAATCCTCTGGTTTTATAATAAAGCAGTTATTGAGAGTCACGGTATGTACAGGTGATGTTACACAGGTGTGAACTCAGTGATGTCATTAAATGAGACCATCACATCACAATCCTAATGTATCTGATGAAACGTGTGAGTGGTCAGTCAGCATTCAGGTGTGTTTAGGTAGGTTCAGGTGTGTGTCCAGGTGTGTCCAGGTGTGTGTCCAGGTGTGTCCAGGTGTGTGTCCAGGTGTGTCTAGGTGTGTCCAGGTGTGTCCAGGTGTGTGTCCAGGTGTGTCTAGGTGTGTGTCCAGGTGTGTCCAGGTGTGTCTAGGTGTGTCCAGGTGTGTGTCCAGGTGTGTCCAGGTGTGTCTAGGTGTGTCCAGGTGTGTCCAGGTGTGTTCCTGTCACCTGTCTTTGGCTCCACAGAGAAGTGTGTCTGCCCCTGCAGGATGCTGTAAACCAGTCTGGCAGAGTTTCCGTAGGTGGGATCATCAGCGTCCGTGGCAACCACCGTCACCACAGACGTACCTGCAGAGAAACACCTGCGTGATTCAAACTCAATCTTTATTCGCACAAAGACGGCCTCATTTAGCAAAGTCCAGCTATTCTTCAGAGAACATCACAGCATGTCCTTAAACCAGCGTTAATCCTTCAGATCTGAACGCTGAAACCCTACTGAGCATGTGCAGCAGGGCCCAGTGAGGTGGAGCTAACCTGGAAGCGACATCATGTTTGGATCAGCTGAGTTTCACATTAAGAGCCTGTTTAAGTTCTGATTTTCACATTAAGAGTCTGTTTGAGTTCTGATTTTCACATTAAGAGTCTGTTTGAGCTCTGATTTTCACATTAAGTTTTAGTTTTAGTTTTTATTCTTTACTTCATTCATTTGTAAAATAAAAAAATTTAATGTAAATACAAACTTCTCCAAACTAGAATGAAAGGGAGCATATATATATATATATATATATATATATATATATATATATATATATATATATATATATATATATATATATATATATATATATATATATATATATATATATATATATATATATATATATATATATAAAATAAATAATTCAATAAAATAAAATAGCTGCTGGCCAACACAGACAGTGACATACCATTATGGTTCTCAAGTTACGATTCAGTTAATACTATTCAAAACAACAAAAATGACAATGATATGACATCAAACATAACTAACATATTTCATTATATTTCTTTAACATGCTAGCTTTAATTATTCTTTTAAATGGGATGTTTGACTTGGATTCTTTCATTTCTTTGTTCAGATTGTTCCATAAACTGATTCCTTTTACAGACACACAACATTCAATCAATCTAGTCCTGAACCATGGTTTTTTAAACATCTCTGTTCCTTTTAAGTTATACTTGCTTTCTCTTTTTCCAAATCTTTACTGGATGTTAATTGGCAACGTATTTATGTGAGCTTTCAACATAAATTGCAGAATACTATAATCTACTAATTCTTGAAATTTCAACAGTTCTAACTGAAGAAATAATGAATTTGTTGGATCTCTATATTGTTTTTTACTGATTATACTTATGGCTCCTTTCTGGAAAATGAAAATTGACTGAGTATATGTTTTGCAGGCATTTCCCCATACTTCAATGCAGTAAGAGCTTCTTTGACTTCTGATTTTCACATTAAGAGTCTGAGTTTTGATTTTCACATTAAGAGTCTGAGCTCTGATTTTCACATTAGGAGTCTGAGTTTTGATTTTCACATTAAGAGCCTGTTTGAGCTCTGATTTTCACATTAAAGCACTAGACTGTGACGTGCAGCACTAGTTTCTGCTCGTTGTCTCTAACGAGTCGCTGCTGATCTAATTAGCATTCAGCAGATGATTTTTATTTCTGCTGAGTTGAACCTGGTTCTATCACACCCATGGATTTGCTGATGATGTTCTCCTCAGACTCACCTACAGGAGAGCATTCAGCCACCTGGGCCGTGTACGGTCCGTCCAGGAACCGGGGCTCATTGTCGTTGATGTCCTGGACTTTGATGATGAACTGGGACTCGGGTTCCACCAGCAGATTGGTGCTCCGGTCCCGGGCCTGGGCCCTCAGGGTGTAGTAGGCCTGCTGCTCCCGGTCCAGCCTCCTGATGGCGTGAATGTCCCCCGTGTCCTCATCGATGGAGAAGATGGACTTGGCTCCTTCACCGCTCAGGATGTACCTCACCTGCCCGTCACCTTTGTCCACGTCAGAATGTAGCTGCAGGGACCAGAAGCAGAGAACCAGCAGAGAACATGAAGGTCTGTGGTCTCCTGAGATGTTCCTCCACCCTCCTGTTCTGGTTCTGGAGGTTCTCTTCTGTGCAGCCAGCTGAGCTCACAGCTCTCCATGGGAAGGACTCTAACTGCAGAAGAACATCACAGCAGAGCACAGACCTTCTACAGTGAGGTCCTCACCATCATCCACACCTGGAGGCAGGTGAGTCCTCCTTAACAGGTCGCTGGTCCAGGACCAGGACCTGCACCTGGACCAGGACCAGGACCTGGATCATGTATTGATCAGATATTGATCAGGTATTGATCATGTATTGATAAGGTATTGATCAAGTATTGATCAGGTATTGATCAGATATTGATCAGGTATTGATTATATATTGATCATATATTGATCAGGTATTGATCAGGTGATCTAGGATGAGTTTCGTACCTTTCCGACGTACAGCGGCTCGTCCCCCACGTACTCTTCCAGGATGAAGAACTGGTTCCACACCCAGCTCCTTCTCCTCCTCCTCAGGTGGGACTGAACTCCTGCTCGTCCCCCCTGTCCTCCTGAGGACACCTGAGGGAGGAGCACCGAGTTCAGCGTCATCATGCCGTAACCTGACTCTGCCCACAGGACCAGGAGGAACATACTGAGCGCGCTCAGAGAACAGAGACCGTTCATCTCTGAAGAGACAGGAAGAGACAGGTACCGTCCAATAGGAAGACGCTAAACTGTCCAATAGGAAGAATCTAAACCGTCCAATAGGAAGATGCTAAAATGTCCAATAGAAAGACGTTAAACCGTCCAATAGGAAGACGTTAAACTGTCCAATTGGAAGACATTAAACCGTCCAATAGGAAGACGTTAAACCGTCCAATAGGAAGACGTTAAACTGTCCAATTGGAAGACATTAAACCATCCAATAGGAAGACGTTAAACCGTCCAATAGGAAGATGTTAAAGTGTCCAATAGGAAGACAGTAAAGTGTCCATTAGGAAGATATTAAAGTGTCCAATACGAAGACAGTAAACCGTCCAATAGGAAGACGGTAAAGTGTCAGAGATGTTGAATTGTCCGTTCTGTCCGGTGTTGAGGAGACAAACGTTTCCTTTGGGACACAGGAGACGTCCAGCTGGACCCTTTGAGACAAACACAGAAAGATTTTCAAAGAAATAATGAAAGGTCACAATGAGATGGAGGACAGAGAGTAAAAACCAATAATCTGCCAATAATTAGATCAATAATAGAACTAAATCATCCTGATAGTTTCAGCAAAACAGAAAAAAATAATCTTCTTCAGAGTTCCTTCTTTTCTTGGTGTTTCATGAATAATAATAATAATAATAATAATGATAATAACTTCAGGCTTCATGTTTGGAGTCAGATATTAAAACGTTCCTGTGAACACGTTTATTCATGCGTTAATCTGCAGCTGATCCTGTTAATCTGCTCCACCAAACTCATCCAGACTGAAGCTCAGCTCATCTCACCGTCCAGCAGGAGTCCTCCTGATCACTGCTGATTATTGATTATTGATGACAGGAGAATAACAGAGACACCTCCTGCTCCATCTGTGTCCTGCTGCCGTCTGTCCTCTCAGTCCAGGAGAAGCTCCGCCCCCTCATGATGTCACAGGACTCAGTGCCTGATGCGGGTTCATCAGAACCTCCTCCCAAAGGAGTTCTACAGGGTGTTTCTATGTTGTGTATTTTTATATTGTGTGTTTTTAGAGAGTGGTTTTTTATGTTGTGTGTTTTTATGTTGTGTGTATTTACGGTGTGTTTTTATGCTGTGTATTTTTACATTGTGTATTTTTAGTCTGTTTTTACGTTGTGTATTTTTAAGGTGTGTGTATTTACGGTGTGTATTTTCACATTTTGAATTTTAAGTGTGTATTTTACGTGTGTATTTTCATGTTGTGTATTTTTACAGAGTGTATTTTTACGGAGTGTGTTTTCACGGTGTGTATTTCTATGTTGTATTTTTACGCTGTGTTTTTTCATGTTGCATATTTTTATGGTGTGTATTTACATTTTGTGTATTTTTACTGTTTTTTTACGTTGTATTTTTACAGTGTTTTTTTACGGTGTGTATTTTTAGGTGTGTATTTTTACGGTGTGTATTTCTATGTTGTATTTTTACAGTGTGTATTTTTATATGTGTATTTTACGTGTGTAATTTCCTGTGTATTTTTACGGAGTGTATTTTCACGTTGTGTATATTTATGTTGTGTATTTTCATGTTGTGTATTTTTACGCTGTGTTTTTGCATGTTGCTTATTTTTATGGTGTGTATTTTCATGTTGTGTATTTTTAAAGTGTATTTTTACGGTGTGTATTTTTAGGTGTGTATTTTTACGGTGTGTATTTCTATGTTGTGTATTTTTATGGTGTGTATATTCATGTTGTATATTTCTACGTGTGTATTTTCACGGCGTGTATTTTTAGGTGTCACCCGTTCTGTTTGTGAATTCGATGTTTTGATCAATCAGCTGCTTAAAGTCAGGAAACTTTCTGAGCTTCAGGCGAGTTTCAGATTCTCACAAACATTTTAATCAGACTTTCATTGATCATCAGAGTCACAGTTTATTGCTTCTTCTCCCAAACTTCTCTCACTTTATTTAATTAATGTGCTCAGTGTCGGTCATCGATGATTTAATGAACTGCAGATGGAAAATAATAGTTCTGTTCCTCTTTATTCTGTTCGTCCTGCTGCAGGACATTTACAGTTTGCACCTGAATGCACCGTGTCTCCTCTGTCCCTGAACGCATCGTGCCAGCGTTCCGTCCGTAGGTTTTCCGGCAGCGTTCTCGATGAGGGTCTCAGGTGTTCAGATCTCGGAGCGCCGGCGGCTGAACTGAGCTCAGGTGTTCTCAGAGAACGAATCAAACGCTACTGCAGGCAAGACACACAACTACACACTAAATACACGCTCACAACCACACTCAAAATACACACAACCACACACTAAATACACACAACTACACACTCACAACTACACTCTCACAACTACACTAAATACACACAACTACACACTAAATACACACCACTACACACAACTACACACTCACAACTACACTCTCACAACTACACACTAAATACACACAACTACACACTAAATACACACAACTACACACTCACAACTACACTCTCACAACTACACACTAAATACACACAACTACACACTAAATACACACAACTACACACTCACAACTACACTCTCACAACTACACTAAATACACACAACTACACACTAAATACACACCACTACACACAACTACACACTCACAACTACACTCTCACAACTACACACTAAATACACACAACTACACACTAAATACACACCACTACACACAACTACACTCTCACAACTACACACTAAATACACACAACTACACACTAAATACACACCACTACACACAACTACACACTCACAACTACACTCTCACAACTACACACTAAATACACACAACTACACACTAAATACACACCACTACACACAACTACACACTCACAACTACACTCTCACAACTACACACTAAATACACACAACTACACACTAAATACACACCACTACACACAACTACGCTCTCACAACTACACACTAAATACACACAACTACACATTCACAACTACACACTAAATACACACAACTACACACTAAATACACACTCACAAATACACACTCACAACTACACACTAAATACACACAACTACACACTAAATACACACAACTACACACTCACAACTACACTCACAACTACACACTAAATACACACAACTACACACTAAATACACACTCACAAATACACACTCACAACTACACACTAAATACACACAACTACACACAACTACACACTAAATACACACAACTACACACTAAATACACACAGAAACAAAAACAGAAGAAAGAAAAGTTCAGAGAAGATAAAAAGACAAGAACAGAGAAAATCAGAACCAGAAACAGAACTAATACCAGAACCAGGACTAACACCAGGACCAGAACCAGGACTAACACCAGGACCAGAACCAGGACCAGAACCAGGACTAACACCAGGACCGGAACCAGGACTAACACCAGGACCGGAACCAGGACTAACACCAGGACCAGAACCAGGACTAACACCAGGACCAGAATCAGGATTAACACCAGAACCAGAACCAGGACTAACACCAGGACCAGAACCAGGACTAACATCAGGACCAGAACCAGGATTAACACCAGGACCAGAAACAGGACTAACATCAGGAGCAGAACCAGGACTAATATCAGGACCAGGGCCAGGACTAACACCAGGACCAGGACTAACACAAGGACTAGAACCAGAACAGGATTAACTAAAGTCACTAATCATGGAGTTTCTCAGGGTTCTGTCTTAGGACCAATACTGTTCACATTATACATGCTTCCCTTAGGCAATATTATTAGGAAGCACTGTATTAATTTCCATTGTTACGCTGAGGACACTCAATTGTATTTATCTATGAAGCCAAATGAAACTAATCAGCTAGCTGGACTGCAAGATTGTCTTAAGGACATAAAGACCTGGATGACCTATAATTTCTTACTACTAAATTCAGACAAGACTGAAGTCATTGTATTTGGCCCCAAACATCTTAGAGAATTGCTTTCAAAGCATATAGTTACTCTGGATGGCATTACATTGGCCTCCAGTACTACTGTGAGGAACCTTGGCATTATCTTTAACCAGGACATGTCCTTTATAATAATAATAATAATAATGGATTAGATTTATATAGCTTTTATATAGCTTTTCAAGGCACTCAAAGCGCTTCACAATGAATCCATTATTCATTCACTCACACATTCTCACTCAGCGGTGGTAAACTACATTTGTAGCCACAGCTGCCCTGGGGCAGACTGACGGAAGCGTGGCTGACAATCTGCGCCTACGGCCCCTCCGACCACCACCAACATTCACACGCATTCATACTCCAGTGTGAGTAGCAGCACTGGAGGCCAGGTGGGTAAAGTGTCTTGCCCAAGGACACAACAGCACATGACTAGGACAGAGCGGGAATCGAACTGCCGACCCTTCGATCATTGGAAGACCCGCTCTACCACCTGAGCCACAGCCGCCCCACACATAACTCACACATAAAACAAATCTGTAGGACTTCCTTTTTCCACCTGAGAAATATTGTGAAAATCAGGAACATCCTGTCTCAGAGTGATGCAGAAAAACTAGTCCATGCATTTGTTACTTCTAGGCTTGACTACTGTAATTCCTTATTATCAGGTTGTCCCAATAGCTCTCTGAAACATCTACAGCTGATCCAAAACGCTGCAGCCAGAGTACTGACGGGAGTTAGCAAGAGATCATATTTCTCCTATACTGGTTTCTCTTCATTGGCTTCCTGTGAAATGTAGAATAGAATTCGAAATCCTTCTTCTGACATATAAAGTTCTTAACAATCAATCTCCATCATATCTTAAAGACCTGATAGTACCATATTATCCTAGCAGAACTCTTCGCTCTCAGACTGCAGGCTTACTTGTTGTTCCTAGCCCTCTGGCCTTGTTCAAAAACAACATCCATTCAGTTTGTTCATGGCCATTTTTGGCCACCCACATACTGAGTCTGTAATTTTTTAGATTTTTTATCTTTTTTGCTACTTTTACTGCATAAAGTTTTTAACTAACATCAGTTCGTATCATACATATAAAATATTCATTCCTTTTAAATTTTTTAACCCTTCAAATGCCAGTTTGTTTGTACAATGCGCTTGTTGAAAAACAACCTCAAAAGTGACCATTATCTATATTCCCAGTGCTACTTATTTTTCTTGTTTAATTAATAGCACAGTCTGAGATATGTAACTGATTAACAGCAACACTGTTTATGATGCATCATTATTTTTGAGCATAGAGGGCAAAAACAAAAAGACTCCCTCTCAGCCTATTCGTGGCCAAAAATGGCCACCCCCTGTTTGCATTCACAAAATGCTTTAAAATTAATATATATTAAAATATTTTTCCACTTTTACCAACTTGATTTTTTAAATTTGCATCAGTTCTGTCCATGAAAACCAAAATATCATTCAAATTCAGAATTTTAACCCTTTAAATGCCTGTTAGATAACATAATGCTAATGATTTATAAAGGGAGAAAAGCACAAAATCACTTTTTTAATAAAAATAATACATGCTGCCTGACTAATTTTCTAATCATAATTGAAGCTAAATGTTTGTCAATAATTAGCAGTATGAATGATTTTTATGCATCATTAATTTTTTTGTGGAGTGACACAAAAAAGAAGAAAAACTCCCACTCAGCATGTTCGTGGCCAAAAATGGCCACCTGCTGTTTTTACAAAATGCTGTAAAAAATACCACATATTATTATTATTTTCTACTTTCAACAGTTAAGTTTTTAAAATTAGAATCAGTCCTGACCATGAAATCCAAAATTTCATTAAGCTTCAAAACTTTTAACCCTTTAAATTTGATTTGAGAAACAAAGCAACAGTTGTTTACTTTGAACAACAACATGTATTTTCATAGTGAACAAGAGAACAAAAGCAGGGCGTGTGTGTGTGTGTGTGTGTGTGTGTGTGTGTGTGTGTGTGTGTGTGTGTGTGTGTGTGTGTGTGTGTGTGTATGTGTGGAGGCGGACACCCTCTCTATTTTTAAGACCAGGCTTAAAACCTTCCTTTTTGACAAATCTTATAGTTAGGACTGACTGGGGGACCCTGACGGGGTCAGCTGGAGTCTTCCTCTTGGACGTCCCTTAGTTCTGCCCCGAGTTCTGCTGCTACAGGCCTAGGCTGCTGGAGGACCTCTCTGGATGCACTGAGCCCTTCTCTAGCTACCATTATATTTAATATATATATACCATTATTGCATTACACTCACTCTGTTTCTCCCTGTGTCCTTTCTCCGAGTGTCCCTGATCCCAGAGCTGGATGCTTCAGATCTGTGGTGGTTCTCCCACCAACTGGCCTAATCTCCATCTGTGGGATGCTGCTGCTGCTGACCTTCCTCCAGCCCACTGCTTCCAGCTGCCCATTTCCATCAATCTACTCTGCATCACCCTCACTATACTTGATATGTTCATCTACTTACTGTTAGAATTTACTACCAGCTATACATGTAGTATATTTATGCCAGAGCCGTACATCATATCAGGAAACTAGGAATCAGTTTACATGTTAGCTTCTACTGTGTATGTATCATCTATCTGATCATACATGTATCCAACTGTGTGTTCTATGTTCCTTGGTCCCCACCCCCCCTATCTCTCTACCTCTTCTGTGCCTCTCTACCCTCCTTCCACCAGCAGATGGGTTCCCCCACATAAAGATCTGGGTTCTGCTCCAGGCTTCTTCCTGTTAAATGTGTTTTTCTGCCACTGTCTCCTTAGGGCTGCTCTGGGGGTTCATATGGGTTCTGGAAAGTGTCTTGAGACAATCTGACCTGTAATTTGTGCTATATAAATAAAACTGAATTGAATTGAATTGAATTGAATTGAATTGAATTGAATTAACACCACAACCAGGACTGTTTCGAGTGTTTCAGACAGACTTGCAGGAAAACACAGAAAATGACTTGCAGACTACAGCAGCTTCTTCTGAAGGAGCTCTCACAGGTCCTGAAGGTTCTGGAGGTCTCTGAGGTCCTGGAGAGGTTCTTACCAGGAGAAGAGTGAGGGAAAGACTTGCAGTAACTGACTGTAGGTTGGACTGGAACCCACTGGAACCCACTAGAACCCAGGACCAGGATCAGGACCTACAGCCTGTTTCTGGGTCGACCTGTGGAGCTTCATAATTCTTATTATTATTATGATTATTATTATTAATAATAATAATAATAATAATAATAATAATAATAATAATAATAATAATAATAATAATAATAATAATAATAATAATAATAATAATAATAATAATAATAATAATTAGCATCAAAGAAGTTGAGAAATTGTCAAAGTACAAAGATCTAGAAATTGAAGTTACAAGGATGTGGGGAATGAAGGTGACAACAATACCAGTCGTAACTGGAGCATTGGGCCTTATCAAGAAAGGACTGGAGGAGCGACTCCTGGAAATACCAGGAAAACCAACTACTGCAGAACTCCAGAAGATTGTTCTACTTGGAAGTGCCCATATAATTAGAAAAACGCTGTCCATTTCTTGAGCCCTGAAATCTCCCTAGGGTCATGGTTTGACTCCGGAATTTCAATGAGAAACTACAAAGCTAAAAGAAGCAGATAACGATAATAATAATAAACTGGTATCCGAACCTCTGTGATTCTGATTCAACAAGTGACAAAAAACTGAAGCTGAACATCATCCAGAAACACACACACGGGGACACAGTGTGTCTGTGTGTGTCTGTGTGTGTGTGTTACTGTGTGTGTGGTTTTTTTTTTCTTTGTGCGTGTTTCTGCTCTATTTCCAGCTGCAGACTGAATCATGTCAGATCAGAGTTTTTATTCCTGGGAGGTGAATTCAGTGCCTCAGCATCAAGAACACGATAAAAATAGGATCTAAACCTGAGAAATACTACAAGAAAAAGAAGTATATGAAGTACTACATGTAAAAATAGAAGTATATAAAGTACTATATGTAAAATAGAAGTATATGGAGGACTACAAGAAAAAGACAAGTATATGAAGTACAAAATGTAAAAATAGAAGTATATGAAGTAATATATGTAAAAGTAGAAGTATATGAAGTACTATATGTAAAAATAGAAGTATATGAAGTACTATATGTAAAAGTAGAAGTATATAAAGTACTACATGTAAAAATTGAAGTGTATAAAATACTACATGTAAAAATAGAAGTATAAATGGTGTATTTTTCTGTCCTCTGGTTCTAAATACTCGGCTCTTAGGCCGCCTGCAGGTTGCTGCTGGAACTGATCAATAATCCATAATCTACTCCGACAGTTCATCAATGAGGTGTAATCAGCAGATAAAGCTGCAGACTGTCCTGATGAGCTAAATAAAGAGGCTAGCGTGTTGAGGAGGACATGCTAACATGCTTAGTGTGGCTCTATGACCGCCTTCATCAACACTCGGACATGTCTGTGTTTTTATCACAAACTATTTATTACAAACTTTGCAAATGAAGCCTGAACTGTTTTTCCCAGCATGCTCTGCAGCTCTTCACTGATTGGGCAGCGGGGCATCGTCTCTGGGCGGCCTGAAGGGGGCGATCTCTCTGACCAGCCGCTGGGCGATGGTCCTGTTGTTGGCGGCGATGATCCTCCTGGACATCAGGTCTACTTCCCCCCCTGCACACAGACAGCCGTCAGAGACACACCTGGCAGGTAAACAGGAAGTGTTAGCGTCTGGACCGTTACCCTCCACATCCATCAGAACCCCTCCGGCCTCGGACACGATCAGCGACCCGGCAGCCACGTCCCAAACATGGGTCCCGATCTCGTAGTATGCCTCCACGCAGCCGGACGCCACCAGACACATGTTGATGGCTGCAGTTCCTGCTCCACGCAGCCTGCAGAGAAACACACATGATGACAGGAAACACCTTCACCTGGCTGCAGGTGTGCAGCAGCCCGCTGTTACCCGTGAACCGGGACGCTCAGGACGTTCTTCAGGCTGCAGAAGATCCTGTCGACGGCTTCGGGGGCTCTGCTGGATCCGAACTCTGTGGCCACGATGGACTGCTGGATGTCTGAGGAGAACAACAGCAGGTTCTTTAGGAGAACGCTTCGTGTTCTCAGAACAACGTCTGATCTCCAGGTCCGTCTAATCATCTTAACTGTCTTCAAAGAGGTGAGACCCTGAATTCAGCTGAACCTGTCCTGATGTGTTATTGATTGGTAAAGAAGTTATTGATTATGGACCTTTCTGCTCAGAAACCTCCAGCGGTTGTCCGTTGCAGAACGCTCCCTTCCCCCTCCTGGCGGTGAACATCTTGTCTTCCAGACAGCTGTAGACGACACCAAACTCCACCTGAAGGAGCAGGAAGGTGGAAGCATCTCACATTGGAGCAGGACCAGCAGCTTCTACACCTTTTCACCTGATCTCACCTGTTTGTTGACGGAGAACCCGATGGAAACCGCAACAAAAGGAAACCTGTTCAAAGACAAACGGATCAATAATCAGCTGGTGTTCAATCAATAAATCACTCATTGATCGATGATGTCAGATGAAGACATTTTAACTACATGCACATCACACTGAGTTCCACCAGGAACTAAGTCCTCCTGAACCTCCTCAGTCTTCAACTGGTTGGAGGTCATTAACCTCCACATTCGTCTTTATCATGGTGCCCATTGCTGCTAAACCCATCCAGTTCCTGGTGATTGTAGGAGCTTCAGGAGGAACCGGGACTTCTTTGGAAGACGTTTCTTGAAACGTCTTTCAGAGAAGTCGATTTAAAGGTGGAACATTTCAGGTCACGACCCTCCTCTTTAGTCTTTGCCATGGTGCCCGCTGCTGCTAAACTACCACAGTGCTCTCTGCTTTAACCTCTTCTGGTCTCTACAGGATTAAACAGGAAGAGGCTCCACCTGCTGGAACAATCAGGAACTACAGCTGAGCTACATCTATGACATCACCACCTTCTGCTGCCTGATTGGTTCATATGTTTTTAGTTGATTAAATTATTAATCATCAGCGTCTGTACATGGACGTTCCTGAAGGTCAGAGTGAGTTTAATGAGCTCTGATGTTTCAGGAAGTCAGTTTGTGTTTCAGAATAAAGTGTTCACCTGCAGAAGAACCTGAGAGGATCTCCAGGATCAGAGGAACCTGAGCTCACCACCATGATGAAGGTCCAAAATAAAACTCACGCATGAACAAAGTTGGTAGTTCCATCGATGGGGTCGATGATCCAGGTGGGACAGTCGGTCAGAACACAGGACTCACCTGCAGCCACAGACTCCTCCCCGATGAACCTGGAGGACAAGCAGACCAGAAGGACATGAGTCAACACATTCTCCTGACGTTCCTCTGGTGTCTGCTTTGGATCTGGTCAGGGGAGAACCTGGACAGAAAACTCCAGATCTCCTCCAGATACTGGAACCTGAAGACCAGCAGAAGGAACGCTGATGGAACCTCAGCTGGGTGTTTCCTCAGAGGGAGGCTAGAAGATGAGCTGAGGTTTAGGATCAGAGGAACGACTTCCTGTAGACCAGCAGGAGGACAGACTTTACTGCTGCATCACAGAGGAATCAGGAGGATTTGAACTCTGAAGACGTTGTTCAGGATGGATGCTGACTTTTAAACTCACCTGTTCACCTGGATTTAACGTCACTCTGCTGCTCTTCTGATTATTTTACACTTCTGAAGTGAAAATATTCATAAATTTATAAAAAATGATTCTGAGAAATGTTCTGCTCCTCACTGTCGAAACCTTCAGCTCTTCTTCAGTGACAGTATTGATCTGTGACCAATAATCAATAGCATGCAGTGAGGAGGTGGAGCTTCCTACCTGTGTGTGGGGAATTTCTCCTTCACTGATTGGATGATGAGCTGCTCCACCTTCTGGTCCGTCTGAGTCACCAAGTCAACCGATGAACTCTTCGTCATCACCGCCCTGTCGTCCAACAGAGCCTCCCGCACCACCTGATCAATACAGAAACCAATCACCTGATCAATACAGAAACCGATCACCTGATCAATACAGAAACCAATCACCTGATCAATACAGAAACCGATCATTTGATCAATACCGATATCAATAACCTGATCAATACGCATCGATAGGTTCCTCACTAACCTCTCCGGCTCGTCGTGCGATGGCGACAGCGTGATCCATGGAGCTCTGCCATTGGTCGGCCATGTTGGAGCAGAAAGTTCTGGAAGAGACAAACACACACACACACACACACACAATCATTTTAACTGTAACTCTCTCCATCCCTTCCATCTCTCCAGCGTCTAACACTCTCTAACTGGTGAATAAATCCTCTCCCATGGTGCTCCTCAGGGTTCTCTTCTCAGCCTCTCCATCCTCTACATGTTCCTCCTTGATCTATCATCATCACATCCAGCTCTACACCTCCACCAAACCATCACCACCGTCACCAACGGCTTCACAGAAATAAAGTCATGGCTTTAAACAAAGAAGAAGCCATCACCATTGGTCCAAATCCTCCCACAACTTCTCCCTCACCATGGGGGCTCCACTCGACTCATGTCCCTCACATCAGGAATCATCATCTTCTCCTTCAGCCAACACATCAAGAACATCACTAAAACATCTTCTACCACCTTGAGAACATGGCTGGTCTCTTTATCAGACATACTAAACCAGGCATGTCCACATCCAGTCCTCTGTCTCTGTTATAAAGCAGGACTTGTGGCTGCCAGTATGTGACCAGGTATTAATACACAGTTAAATAAACTGTTTTAGGTTCCACCAGCAGGTGGCAGTGTGACCCATTCTGACCATAAGCTGTATAGAATGGACACCAGCAGTAGAGAGTCTCTGTGATGTCTATAGTCCAGTCCGTCTCTGAACCTTCAGAAATGGAGACTGTTGAGTCTGTTAATTATGGGATGTCTCTTTATACAGAGAGAAGTGCTAATCTGTCCACTCGACTCTCTGATCCCTCCTCTTAAAGTTTATGGAAACATTTCATTTTGTACTAAATGAAAAATGTGTCGTTTGCAATGAAATTTCCATCAAATAGCCACGTTGCATTTGATTTTAATGGTTCAGAGAATGTCTGATGGTTGGACCTCATGCATGCTGACCTCATCAGATCTGGTCCTCTTTGAAAAAGTTTGGACGCCCCTGGTCCATGCTGTCCCCCCACTCCCACTCTGTGATCAGCCGTCCTTCACAACCTCCACTGGATCTCTGACCTCCAGAAAGTCCACTTCAAGATCCTCCTCAGCTCCTACAGAGCTCTCCATAACCAGACCACATCCTGAACCAGGTCCTCCTCCATCTAGACCAGGTCCTAATCCATCTGGACCACATCCTGGACCAGTCCTCCTTTCTCCACTGCATTCTTTTTATTTCTACCTAAATATTTAGTTCTTTTCTTCACAGTAAAGAATTTTAGAAGTATTATTATTATTATTATTATTATTATTATTATTATTATTATTATTATTGTTGTTGTTGTAATTATTATTGTTATTGTTGTTATTCTCCTTATTATTGACTGACTGATTATCTGAGCACCTGTCTGATCAATAGCCTGAGCTGACCACCTGGCTCTAATCTTCACCAGGATCTTCAGCAGATCTGTGGACCTCTGTGAAGTTCTCTACATTCAGACATTCCACCATCATCCTGGCTCCCCAGAAACCCTGAACCCTACAGACCAGCAGCTCTGACATCTGTGGTCCTGAAGTCCTTCTAGAGACGGTGTTGAACCAGCTGAAGACCATAGTAGGACTCTGCTGGACCTCTTGCAGTTTACTTATGGAGCAAACAGGTCAGTCTGGGGCTGGACCACATCCTGCAGCCTCTAGATGTTCCTGGAGTTATCAAGGATCTTATTTATGGATTTTATCTCAGCTTTCAACTCCATCGTCCCTGAAATCCTCTCCGCCAGACTCTCAGTGGATCTCCAGCTTCCTAACAGACAGGAGGCAGCAGGTGAGGCTGGGAGATGTCTCCTCATCCACCTGACTGTCAGCTCTAGCACCCCCCATGTCCTGTCTCCACCAACCACTGCACCTCCAAGCTCCTCCAGCTGGTGAACTCCTCAAGTTTAACAACACAACAGTCATCGTCCTGATCCAGGACCGGTCTGCTCATCAGCTGGAGATCTGGAACAGCTGGAGGCCTGGAGCAGCCAGAACAACCTGGAGCTGAACACCTCCAGACTGAGGAGATGATGGAGGACTTCAGGAGATGATGGAGGACTTCAGGCTCTCAGGAGCTGCAGTGGAAGAAGAACATCTTCCATCCTGAAAAGGTTCAGCAGAGGATGGAGTTCCTGCCACAGACTGAACACCACCAGCTGATGGAACATGAACTGGACTACATCAGATCATCTCAGACCACGGGAAAATCTTTACAGCTACATTTATTAAACAAGCCACTGTATGCTGATGTCACTATTATTATCATTAGTACAGATGGTCAGTGCTGCTCTGACAGATGTTTGCTGCTGGAACACTGAATTTCTCCTGATGTGGGGAATAATAAAGGATCATCTGATCTGATCTGAGGAGAACCATCCTGCAGGAGCTGCTGATCCAGTTCTACCTGGAGTCACTGAATCTGTCTTGAGCACATCTGGATCCTCACAGCTGGACAGGAACAGACTACAGAGAACATCATCGGAGCCCTCCATCCAGGAACCGTTCTCCACTAGAACGAGGTAGAGGAACATCAGAGGCCCACTCACCCTGGATATAAACTGTTCCTCCCCTCCCCTCTGGAAGCGCGACAGAGTCCTGAACACAGAAACAGTTTATTCCCCCCATCCACTACCTGATAACCACCTCCTGATAACCACCTCCTGATAACCACCTCCTGATAACCACCTTCTGATAACCACCTCCTGATAACCACCTCCTGATAACCACCTCCTGATAACCACCTTCTGATAACCACCTCCTGATAACCACCTCCTGATAACCACCTCCTGATAACCACCTCCTGATAACCAGCTCCTGATAACCATCTCCTGATAACCATCTCCTGATAACCAGCTCCTGATAACCATCTCCTGATAACCATCTCCTGATAACCACCACCTGATAACCATCACCTGATAACCACCTCCTGATAACCACCTCCTGATAACCACCTCCTGATAACCATCACCTGAAAACCACCTCCTGATAACCACCTCCTGATAACCACCTCCTGATAACCATCTCCTGATAACCATCTCCTGATAACCAGCTCCTGATAACCATCTCCTGATAACCATCTCCTGATAACCATCACCTGATAACGACCTCCTGATAACCACCTCCTGATAACCAGCTTCTGATAACCACCTTCTGATAACCACCTCCTGATAACCAGCTTCTGATAACCAGCTTCTGATAACCACCTCCTGATAACCACCTCCTGATAACCAGCTTCTGATAACCACCTCCTGATAACCACCTTCTGATAACCAGCTTCTGATAACCACCTCCTGATAACCACCTCCTGATAACCATCACCTGAAAACCACCTCCTGATAACCACCTCCTGATAACCACCTCCTGATAACCATCTCCTGATAACCATCTCCTGATAACCAGCTCCTGATAACCATCTCCTGATAACCATCACCTGATAACGACCTCCTGATAACCATCTCCTGATAACCAGCTTCTGATAACCACCTCCTGATAACCATCTCCTGATAACCATCTCCTGATAACCAGCTTCTGATAACCACCTCCTGATAACCACCTTCTGATAACCACCTCCTGATAACCAGCTTCTGATAACCAGCTTCTGATAACCACCTCCTGATAACCATCTCCTGATAACCAGCTTCTGATAACCAGCTTCTGATAACCAGCTTCTGATAACCACCTCCTGATAACCAGCTTCTGATAACCACCTTCTGATAACCACCTTCTGATAACCACCTCCTGATAACCAGCTTCTGATAACCACCTTCTGATAACCACCTTCTGATAACCATCACCTGAAAACCACCTCCTGATAACCACCTCCTGATAACCAGCTTCTGATAACCACCTCCTGATAACCACCTCCTGATAACCATCACCTGAAAACCACCTCCTGATAACCACCTCCTGATAACCACCTCCTGATAACCATCTCCTGATAACCATCTCCTGATAACCAGCTCCTGATAACCATCTCCTGATAACCATCACCTGATAACGACCTCCTGATAACCATCTCCTGATAACCAGCTTCTGATAACCACCTCCTGATAACCATCTCCTGATAACCATCTCCTGATAACCAGCTTCTGATAACCAGCTTCTGATAACCACCTCCTGATAACCATCTCCTGATAACCAGCTTCTGATAACCAGCTTCTGATAACCAGCTTCTGATAACCACCTCCTGATAACCACCTCCTGATAACCAGCTTCTGATAACCACCTTCTGATAACCACCTCCTGATAACCAGCTTCTGATAACCACCTTCTGATAACCACCTTCTGATAACCACCTTCTGATAACCACCTCCTGATAACCACCTCCTGATAACCATCTCCTGATAACCAGCTCCGTCCTCCTGTCCAGCAGACAGCCTTCCAGTGGACATGTTCAGTACTGTCTCTGTTTTCTGCACTACTGTTCATATAATCCTGTCCAGCTGAACATTTCTGTATATCCTGAGTTATATTTCATTTTATTACTATTTTTTTCTTCTTCCTCTTTCTGTAGTTTATTTTTCTCTTCCACATTCCCAGGGTGTGTTCGTATTTAGCCATTAAAGCTGATTCTGATAATCAATAATCAGCAGCTTCACTCTGTTTACAAACACTGAACTATTATCGATCGATATGGATATCTGATTATTGATTACTGATGAGCCGCAGATCGAACGGTACGTGATGACGTGAGGCAAAGCCGTGACGTATCGCGTCCTCCGTCTGAAGTAACGGAGCCTTAAAACGGAAGTTTCCGAAGAAGACATCAAGTAAACAACAAACAGCGGTAAACAAAGAGAAGAGAAGGAGGTCAGTCCGGACCTCTCACCTGCCACAGGTCACTGTTCTTCCTTCCTTCCTTTCTTCTTCTTCTTCTTCTTCTTCTTCTTCTTCTTCTTCTTCTTCTTCTTCTTCTTCTTCTTCTTCTTCTTCTTCTTCTTCTTCTTCTTCTTCTTCTTCTTCTTCTTCTTCTTCTTCTTCTTCTTCTTCTTCTTCTTCTTCTTCTTCTTCGCTGAGCGCTGCTGCCTCCTGCTGGACGAAGAATGGAACTTCACTGAATTAACCATAGACTATAGATCAGTGGTTCTTAACCTTGTTGGAGGTACTGAACCCCACCAGTTTCATATGCGCATTCACTGAACCCTTCTTTATTGAAAAATAAAATAAGGTTTTTTTCAAATTCAAGACATAGTTATGTGTTTTACTGGTGCACAAAATGAACCGTGCATTAACATCACTTGTGTTCTTGTATTCCCCATCTCCATGCAGCTTAAGGAAGTGTTCCTTTAGTTTTGCCAGTGCTAGACTACAATTGCTTAACTTGGCATTGCAAATCATGCAGATAGGACTCTGACTCCCATCACGTTCCGTTATACATGTGAATCCATGTTGTACATATTCGTCCGACCACTTTCTTTTTTTGCTCAACATAGTTAGTATGGATTAAAATATCAAGAAAGAAATCACACAACGTACCATCATGACAGTCACAAGTCGATTACTGAGCACACCAAATTCCCTGCAGCACAGATTGACCAAGCAATGTAACGTGATCACATGCAGCCAGTGATGGCCAAGCAGGGTGTGTCATCACCAATCATATGAGTCGACTGTGTCTTGACCTCCGTAGAACCCCTGAGACTGACTCACCGAACCCCTAGGGTTCGATCAAACCCAGGTTAAGAACCACTGCTATAGATAGAATCTGTGTGTATCTGAGCGTCTGCAGGTGAATTATTGTAGGAGTATGATTGAGAGCATTCTGTGCTGCTGCAGCACAGTCTGGTTTTCCAGCTGGAAACAGAAGGGACTTGGCCAGTGTTGTAAAAACTGCCTGGTGGATTGTGGGAGCACAGCTTCCCAGCCTGGACTCTGTCTATGCTAGCAGTCTGAGGAAAAAGGCCAGCAGCATCACCAGAGATCCCACCATCCTGGACACAGACTGTTAGTCCTCCTTCCATCAGGGAAAAGGTTGTGGTCATTAAAAACAAAAACCAGCAGACTGGAACAGCTTCTTCCCCAGAGCTGTGGCTGCCATCACACCCCCCACCTACTGCCCCACCATCACACCCCCCACCTACTGCCCCACCATCACACCCCCCACCTACTGCCCCACCATCACACCCCCCACCTACTGCCCCACCATCACACCCCCCACCTACTGCCCCACCATCACACCCCCCACCTACTGCCCCACCATCACACCCTCCACCTACTGCCCCACCATCACACCCCCCACCTACTGCCCCACCATCACACCCCCCACCTACTGCCCCACCATCACACCCTCCACCTACTGCCCCACCATCACACCCCCCACCTACTGCCCCACCATCACACTCCCGACCTATTGCCCCACCATCACACCCCCCACCTACTGCCCCACCATCACACCCCCCACCTACTGCCCCACCATCACACCCCCCACCTACTGCCCCACCATCACACCCCTCACCTACTGCCCCACCATCACACCCCCCACCTACTGCCCCACCATCACACCCCCCACCTACTGCCCCACCATCACACCCCCCACCTACTGCCCCACCATCACACCCCCCACCTACTGCCCCACCATCACACCCTCCACCTACTGCCCCACCATCACACCCCCCACCTACTGCCCCACCATCACACCCCCCACCTACTGCCCCACCATCACACCCCCCACCTACTGCCCCACCATCACACCCTCCACCTACTGCCCCACCATCACACCCCCCACCTACTGCCCCACCATCACACCCCCCACCTACTGCCCCACCATCACACCCCCCACCTACTGCCCCACCATCACACCCCCCACCTACTGCCCCACCATCACACCCTCCACCTACTGCCCCACCATCACACCCCCCACCTATTGCCCCACCATCACACTCCCGACCTATTGCCCCACCATCACACCCCCCACCTACTGCCCCACCATCACACCCTCCACCTACTGCCCCACCATCACACCCCCCACCTATTGCCCCACCATCACACTCCCGACCTATTGCCCCACCATCACACCCCCCACCTACTGCCCCACCATCACACCCTCCACCTACTGCCCCACCATCACACCCCCCACCTATTGCCCCACCATCACACTCCCGACCTATTGCCCCACCATCACACCCTCCACCTACTGCCCCACCATCACACCCCCCACCTATTGCCCCACCATCACACTCCCGACCTATTGCCCCACCATCACACCCCCCACCTATTGCCCCACCATCACACTCCCGACCTATTGCCCCACCATCACACCCTCCACCTACTGCCCCACCATCACACCCCCCACCTATTGCCCCACCATCACACTCCCGACCTATTGCCCCACCATCACACCCCCCACCTACTGCCCCACCATCACACCCCCCACCTACTGCCCCACCATCACACCCCTCACCTACTGCCCCACCATCACACCCCCCACCTATTGCCCCACCATCACACTCCCGACCTATTGCCCCACCATCACACCCCCCACCTACTGCCCCACCATCACACCCCCCACCTACTGCCCCACCATCACACCCCCCCACCTACTGCCCCACCATCACACCCTCCACCTACTGCCCCACCATCACACCCTCCACCTACTGCCCCACCATCACACCCTCCACCTACTGCCCCACCTACTGCCCCACCATCACACCCTCCACCTACTGCCCCACCGTCCAGACATTCCCCCCCTCCTGGTTCATCTGTGCAATAAGAACTCTATTTTATTCCTTCAACACTCGACCCCTTTATCAACACGGACCACTTTACCTGTATATAGTACTTTGATTCTTTTAATTTTTTTAAGAGTATTTTTACCTATTTTTATTCTTATTTGCACTGCTACTAATTGTCATGGTCTTCAAGACAAATTTCTTTACTTCTGCACGATGATAATAAAATCTCTTTATCTTATTGCGGATTTATTTATTATGTATTTATTATTTATTCGAACCCGGCTGAGAGGACCTAAATAAACAGAGTTTAATCTACAAACAAACTGAGTTGTTCTCCAGAGAACTGAACACTGCACCTAAATAAAGCCCAGCGAGCCTCATAGACTCACCTGAGTGTCACCTGTTCAGGAGCTGCATGTTTAAACATTCCAGCCTTTATTCCATTATTGTCTACACGCCTGAAATATGAAACCTGATGTTTTCCCCCAGTGTGAGCCATGCCAAGAAATCACAAAAACATCACATCAGTTTACAGGCTTGATTAGTTTTATCACATTTCCTGTCAGGTGACCTGCAGTCAGTTTACACCTGTCGCTCCACACCCACAGTTGTCCTCGTCGTCACGACAACAGGGGAAGGCCTGGATCACCTGAGCGATGCGATCAGCCACAGCGGCGGAGCTGGCGGCGATGACTCTCCTCGACATCATGTCAAACTCCGAGCCTGAGGACACACGGACCAATTAGGGGAGGCCCCGGCCCCACAGGTACACACAGGTGACACATGACTTCACACATCGCACACACACACCGTCCGTGTCCATGACAACGCCTCCAGCTTCCTGCACAATAATGGCGGAGGCAGCGATGTCCCAGCAGTGCATCCCGATGTGGTAGTAGGCGTCAGCTCCACCTGTGGCCACCTGACACATGTCAACTGCTGCTGTCCCCAAAGCACGCACGCTACAACACAGGAAGAACACGTCAGTGACACGCCAACTACACGCCATCAACATGCTAACCACACGCTAACAACACAACGACAACACGCCAAGCACACAACAACAAGCCAATAACACATCAACAACATGCCAACAACACGTTAACAACACGCCAATACCATGTCAACAACACGCCAACAATACATTAACATCACGTCAACTACACATCAACAACATGCCAACAACATGTCATGGGTTTTGGACATCCAGTTGACGTCATGGTTCCAGGTTTCAAACATCTGCACTGCAAAGTGATCAGAGAACACAAACAGTAAAGTACAGGAACATGTTTCATGTTCAGTGACAGAAGTTCCAATCACGTTTCCACAGTTTTCTTTCTGCTCCACTCTTAATGTGTTTTTAAGCAGAAATTAATTTTTGATGATCCACATGAACTCAGATGTTCTTTCAGGCTGATGGACTGTGTTTTGGTGGAACCATCAGGATGTTTTCTACTAGAGCCTACAGGCTGTTCTAGGGTAATGTAACCTGTAGAACCTCTTTCAGGGAGTTTTCAGGGTAGAATAAAGTTCCTCCTCCATGGTCGGTTCTCCTGAGGAACCCTGAAGCACTGCTGTGTGGGTCTAGATTCTGATTGGTTAAACTCAGTGAGGACAACGTGTTCTCTGTCCTCTCTAAAATTACTGTCAACAACATAAAGATCTCAAGATGTTCTAACAGAACAAACCTCCATTGTTATGGTTCCTACATAGAACTGGAGTTATACATCCAAGAACTGTTTGTTTTGGTCTCTGAGTTAATGTTGAAGCTGTTGGATCTACAGTGGAACCAGAAAGAATCAAAGGACAATCTTCAAAACGTTCCTGCAGTGGAACGGTTCCTACATTTCGGCCCACAGAGTTCCGTGTTCTTACCCGTGCACAGGGAACTGGAGCAGTCTGCGGATGTTGGAGGTCATGGTGGACAGAGCGACATCATCACGCTCAGCCCCAATCTCCGTCACCACCACACACCTGCTGATGTCTGATTGGAGGAGAAACAACAAACATACGTCCACCTTAAAGTCTCTGTTCACCATCAGCAGATGAGAACCAACTGACATGATGTCATGTGTGATGTAACACGTGTGATGTAACACATGTGTGATGTAACACGTGTGATGTCACCTTGCTGTCCGGAGGCGTGCAGCGGTTCTCCGTTGAGGAACGCTCCTCCTCCTCTCTGAGCGTAGAACAGTTTGTCCTCCACACAGCTGTACACGATCCCAAACTGGGTCTGACAGGTGACAGGTGTACTGACTGACAGGTGACAGGTGTACTGACTGACAGGTGACAGTGTAATAGAAAATTTATTATCTACAAGCATTATTGCTTACTAATTATATGAAAACATATATTATGTGCAACAATACAATATGTGCTACTTAGTACATGCAGTCATAACCTTTTGATATTTATAGCCTTTGATACTTGTAACCTTTTGATAACCTTGTTAAGCTGCTTGTGTCTGATAACCTCTCAAGACACTCCATAAGGTAGAGAATGCACGAAAGGAAAGTACCGGTTGTGCAAGATAGACATGTTACCTTTGATTGAACCTGTCTAGACCCTATATCTCAATTTATTCCGTCTACAGGTGTTAAAACCAATATAGCATTTCTACGAAACAATACAATAGGACATTTTGCACCTGTGTCTCCATCAGTTATTTTTGTATTTGCTGAAGATGCTTTCACCCCTGCTGGGTTTTCCCCCACATGTGTTACTATGGATACACATATACAACAATGCTAAAGAATGGTATAAAAATAGTTGCCTCCCTCAGAGACTTCGTACTCTCCCATAGACTGCTCTGCACTCTGTGATTTTGTGCCTTTGAAGCTTCAAATAAAACATAGACAACTTGTGATTCTTAATAGACTTATTTCTTCAACTTGAACAACTGATAAAGAATTTTTCCACAACAACAGGTGTACTGACTGATAGGTGAGCTTACCTGTCTGTTGACAGTGAAGGCGATGGAAATGGCCACAAATGGAAACCTGTGAGTTGAGATGAGAGCAGAAGGTTCTGGGTTTGATTCCAGATCCAGTAGACGAACCGTTTGAACATCACTTCAACACAATGGAACCGTTTCATTCTTCAGAACCTTCGTGTTTGTCTACATGAAGATTACATTTTAGTGAAAGTGGTCAAACGCTGCTAGACGCGTTGGAACTGTGTTCTGTTGGTAGAACTGTTCTCCTCTAATCAGAAGGTTGCAGGTTCCATATCAGCTTTCTCCCAAACATTTACAACTGCAAGCTGCAGCAACTTCTTGCAATCACACCTGCAATCACCTGTAATCTCTCATTAGCTATTGTTATCTCACTCTTCATTTGCAGCGCTACTAGCAGATCAAAGTTTTGCTGATTTTGTGTAATATGACACCTGTCCTGTTCTGTGCAGTGACGTGTAAACAGGTGAAACCACCTGTGTGTGACATCACAGTGTGGGTGGAGCCACTCACCTGTGGACAAAATTCACCGTGCCATCGATGGGGTCGATGATCCAGGTGGGACTGTCAGTCAGCTCCAGATGTTCACCTGCAGCCACAGACTCCTCCCCGATGAACCTGAGGGGTAGAACACAGATCACAGTCTGCTGGTTCTCCTGAGAACCAACAGAACTAAAACAGAATGAGAGCATATGTTCTACTTCATCAAGAAAATGAAGAAATGATGTTGATTATAAAATGAAAGAAAAGCAGAGGAAGAACAGAAAAGTGATGACAGTAAAACAGAATAGAACCTGTACTGAGGGTTCCTACAGTAGAACGTGGTAGAACAGAGTGGAGCCTGTGCTGAGGGTTCCTACAGTAGAACGTGGTAGAACAGAGTGGAACCTGTGCTGAGGGTTCCAACAGTAGAACGTGGTAGAACAGAGTGGAACCTGTGCTGAGGGTAGCGGTTCCTGATGGCGGAGATGAGGATCTTCTCGACTCTCTGATCCGTTTCTGTCACCAGATCCGCAGGAGAACTTTTCAGCTTCACCTCTTTGTGCTGCTGAAACGCTGACAGAACCACCTGAGGAACCACCAGAGAACCACACTGAACGGAACGATGCAAGTCATTAATGACAAACTCAGACGTTTGATGGTTACAGAAACACAGAAATGAGACATGAAGTCAACAGACCTCAGACTGCAGGAGAACACACAGGTGTGTGTCAGGTGTGTGTGCACCTGATGTTCATGACATTCCAGAATATTTTTTTTATCAAAGTGACCCCTCTCTGAACCTAAATGACATCATCAGCTGTGCCTGGAGCTGATTGGACACCTACAGCAGCTGCTGGGCTACTGACTGGTTGACACTTGTGACTGCCGAGTCAGCACTCACACCTAGAACACCTGGTCCAATCAAACTGCTGCTTTGGCGTCCAGCCGGCAGTCCATTTGATTGGTTGGGACAGGTTGGCCCTCTGATTGGACCCCCCTCACCCCTCCCCAGTGACCTGTCTCAGTGCTGCGTTCTCATTGGTCGCCATGACTCCTACCTCACTAGCCTGTTTAGCGATGGAGATCCCAAAGTTCAGACAGTCGGTCCAGTCGGCCATGATGAGAAAATGTGACCGAGTAACGCCTCCTGTCAGAGAACAGAGATGTCAGAGGACAGGAACCCAAGGAGAACTCAGCGGGAGATCAGAGGAACCCGCAGGAAGAGAAAAAGGTTCCAAAAGACGAAGAAAAACAACAAAACAACAAGAAAAACAAGGAAAAGGATGGAAGAGAAAGACTAGAACCTGTAGAACCAGCAGCGGTAGAACCTGTAGAACCAGCAGCAGTAGAACCTGTAGAACCAGCAACAATATAACCTGTGGAACCAGGAGCAGTAGAACAAGCAGCAGTAAAACCTATGGAACTAGCAGCGGTAGAACCTGTAGAACCAGGAGCAGTGGAACAAGCAGTAGTAGAACCTATAGAACTAGCAGTGGTAGAACCTGTAGAACCAGCAGTGGTAGAACCAGCAGCAGTAGAACCTGTAGAACTAGCAAGGTAGAACCTGTGGAACCAGCAGCAGTAGAACCTGTAGAACCAGCAGCGGTAGAACCTGTGGAACCAGCAGCGGTAGAACTGCAGCAGTAGAACCTGTGGAACCAGCAACAGTAGAACCAGCAGCGGTAGAACCTGTAGAACCAGCAGCGGTAGAACCTGTGGAACCAGCAGCAGTAGAACCACCAGCAGTAGAACCTGTAGAACCAGCAGCAGTAGAACCTGTGGAACCAGCAGCAGTAGAACCAGCAGTGGTAGAACCGCAGCAGTAGAACCTGTGGAACCAGCAACAGTAGAACCAGCAGCGGTAGAACCTGTAGAACCAGCAGCAGTAGAACCTGTAGAACCAGCAGCGGTAGAACCTGTAGAACCAGCAGTGGTAGAACCAGCAGCGGTAGAACCTGTAGAACCGGCAGTGGTAGAACCAGCAGCAGTAGAACCTGTAGAACTAGCAGAGGTAGAACCTGTGGAACCAGCAGCAGTAGAACCAGCAGCAGTAGAACCTGTAGAACCAGCAGTGGTAGAACCGGAGCAGTAGAACCTGTGGAACCAGCAACAGTAGAACCAGCAGCGGTAGAACCAGTAGAACCGGCAGTAGTGTCCTGGGGGGAACGAGTTTCTGAAGAACCTTCTGAAGTCCTCTGAATATTTTTTCTTTTATACAACAATCAGCCAATCAGAGCTCTGCAACACAGCCAGCCAATGACAGCACAGCTGGAGTGTGAGGCTCCGCCCCTTCACAGCAGGAGAGTCTGTATTAGCTTCAGAACCGTAGGAGGACCTGAAACAGAGCGATCCAGAAGGCGTGGATGAGACGTTCCATCAGAACTGTTCTATCTGCTCTAAACTGGAAACATGAACTTCATCAACCAACACAGAATTCAGTTGATGGAGTTCTGCATTAGAACCTCCAGAGTTTGAACCCTTCATCAAGTTCACATCTCAGGACCTCCTGTTTCCAACATTCTAATCTGCGGTAAGAACAAACCTTCATTCAGCCGGTTCTCCGTCTGTTCTTTCATGGAGTCACGTAGAACCCACAGACGCTGTTTGACTTCAGATTGGATCTGAATGGAACGTGGTTCTCTGTTTGTCTGGGAGACATCAGTACGATCATTCTGATTGGCCGGTTCAGAACTCTGCTCTGATTGGCTGATCACACAGCAGCAGAAATAAATATTAAAGCACAAAGAGAACCAGAGAACCACACGGAACACATCGACCAGCTTTAATGTAGAACAATCACATACATCAGGATGCAAACACGTTTATTCTGCTCTCAGGGAGCTCTGCGATTGGCTGCTGGAGCCACAGGTGGATGTCAGAGAAGCTGCTGATTAGCTGAAGAATGTAAACAAATAACGGTTTATTTAAAGATGCTTCTGCAGCAGTGTCCAGGTGATGATTGGTCACCTCTAGCCCCGCCCCCAGTCCCTGTGTGTGATTGGCTGGCTATCAGGACGTCATCTGCCTTTCTTCATCTTGGCCACCTTCTCCTTCCTCTTCTTCACATGTTTCGGTACTTTACTCCTCCTCTTCTCTCTCTGAGCTTCTTTCACCATCTTCTTCCTCTCCTGAAACAGACAGAGCAGCGTTAGGGGTTGGGGTTCTTCAGGAACGTTCCACCTCTACCTCTGATCTCCACCTTTCTGTCCACCGCAGCCTCCTCATCCTGCTCCTGCTGCTCCTCTTCATCGTCCTCCTCATCCTCGTCCTCTGAGGTAGAGCACTCGTCTTCCAACAGCGCAGGAACCTGAGGACACATGGACACCGTGTCACCCTCAGGCTAGGCTAGGAGAGGCTAGGCTGGGGTAAGCTAGGCCAGGCTAAGCTAGGCTAGGCTAGGCTAAGCTAAGCTAAGCTAAGCTAATCTAGGCTAAGCTAAGATAGGTGTTTGTACCGTCTGAACTCCGGACAGGTCCTTCTTCAATCCAGTCAGCGTTTGATAGAGAACCTGAGGAACACAGAACATCATGGTCAGTTGCACCCTGTTCCGCTGCGGTCTGATTGGCTGTGTGGCAGTGATGCGTACGTTGTCGTCGTGTCCGCTGACGGCCGACTCCTCCTCCTTGGTCCTCATCAGGTCCACGTCTCTCTCGTAGTGACTGACCTCGGTCAGCGTTCGGGGGATGTAGGCCTTCTTAAACACCTGGGGGGGCGACAGGTGAAAGGTCAGACAGCTAGAGAGGACGTTACCACGGCAACCAACTGAGCATGCTCTGTCACCTCCTCGTCCACTCGGTCCTGGTCTGTCCGCTGCTCTGACGTTCGGTCTGCTGCGATCACCATCGCCTGGACGAACAAACACACATTTAGATTTAAAGTTCATGTTTAGGAAGAAAGTTTTAACAGTCTCAGTAAAGCTGCTTGTTTTTATAAATAAATTTGTTTCTCTTTTGTAAACAAAAGGGTGTTGAGTAATCTTTATAAATAAAGCTGCATTGTCTTTATAAAGTTGCGTTGTCTTTATAAATAACGTTGCATTGTCTTTATAAATAAAGTTGCGTTGTCTTTATAAATAATGTTGCATTGTCTTTATAAATAAAGTTGCGTTGTCTTTATGAATAAAGTTGCGTTGCCACGGTTACAGACCTTGTCCAGGTATTGGTCGATGTTTGTGCAGGTGATGGACGGATCAGTGATGAAATCAAACAGTTCTCTGACCGTCATCACAGCGACGCCACGTTTCCCAAAGAACTCTGCGAAAAAACAGAACATTAGAGAGAACTGTTCTTCACTCATTAACAGAACACCAGAACGGTTCTTCACTCACTAACAGAACACCAGAACGGCTCTTCACTCACTAACAGAACACCAGAGAGGCCCAATCTCAGAACCACTTGAATTCCATCGTTGGTTCTGAACCTAAGATCAGGAACCTCAGATCAGGAACCTGCTCTCCTCACCGTTCACATTGCTGCAGTCCTTCCTGAGGAACTCCAAAGCATGAGGATGATCGTGTTCGACCGACTGCGACACGTCGATGATGTAGGCATCTCCATCGTGATACCTGTTGACAGGTGAGGAACTGTTAGAGAACCACGGTGGAACATCTATGAGGTTTATTCTAAAAGGATCGTCTCACAGCATATTGAATTCGCTGAGGTCTGCGTGGACGAGGCGAGCGTCCTGGAACAGCTTCCTCATGTTCTGTAGAACCTGCAGGTAGAGCTCCCGAGCCTTCGACTCCGATAAGGACACGTTCTTCAGGAGAGGAGCTGGCCTGGTCCACCAAAACATCAGAGAACAATCAATACCGTAGAGAATGATCAGTACAGAAGAGAACAGTCAATACCATAGAGAACGATCAGTACAGTAGAGAACAATCAATACTGTAGAGAACGATCAGTACAGTAGAGAACGATCAATAGAGTAGAGAACAATCAATACAATAGAGAACAATCAATACAGTAGAGAACGATCAGTACAGTAGAGAATGATCAATACCATAGAGAACGATCAGTACAGTAGAGAACAATCAATATAGTAGAGAACGATCAGTACAGTAGAGAATGATCAATACCATAGAGAACGATCAGTACAGTAGAGAACAATCAATATAGTAGAGAAAAATCAATACCGTAGAGAACGATCAGTACAGTAGAGAACGAACAATACAGTAGAGAACAATCAATACAGTAGAGAACGATCAGTAGAGAACAATCAATACAGTAGAGAACAATCAATACCGTAGAGAACGATCAGTACAGTAGAGAACGATCAATACAGTAGAGAACAATCAATGCAGTAGAGAACGATCAATACAGTAGAGAACAATCAATACAGTAGAGAACGATCAGTAGAGAACAATCAATACAGTAGAGAACAATCAATACCGTAGAGAACGATCAGTACAGTCCATGCCGGTGCATCAGTGGGTTCTTACATGTTTTCTTTTCCAATAAAGCTCATCAGCAGAACGTGACTCCGGAGCAGCATAGGTTCTGGACTGGGGATTCCTGCCATCTGCAGCCTGAAACACAACAACCTGCAGGTTCTACTGGGTTCTACCCGTTCGTTATTCCATGTTCTACAGAGGTGTGCCTGTTAGATCCATTTCTACTGGGTTCTAACAATCAGACCCGATTCTACTGAGTTTTATGTGTCTACTGGGTTCTACATAGAACCTGATCTAATATAGACATCATATCAGGTTCTAAAACTGTTCTAAAACTGAATGTCTGTCAGATCAGGTTCCACTAGGTTCTACCAATCAGGTTAAGTTTTATTTATTTGTACAGCTCAAATTAAGTGCTATGTTCTATCTGTCAATGACATCAGGTTCTACTGGGTTCTATCTGTCAATGAAATCAGGTTTTAATGGGTTCTATCTGTCCATCGAGCGGTTTCTACTGGGTTCTATTTGTCAGTGACATCAGGTTCTACTGTGTTCTATTTGTCAATGACATCAGGTTCTACTTGGTTCTATTTGTCAGTGACATCAGGTTCTACTGGGTTCTCTAAGACAGTAGAAAGGTTCTGACCTGATAAGGTTCCTCATCTCTTTCTCAGCCCATGTTCTCACCATCTTCCTGGGGTTTCCTTTACAATAACCATGACGGAACCTGTAGAACATCACAAACCAGACTTTTTACTGAAGGAATGGTGATGTCAGACCTGAACTCTTCTTCTGTGGTGTCAGACCTACCTGAACTCTCCACTGACGTATTTGTCTCGGTCTTTGAACAGCAAGATGGACGTCTTGTAGATCTTGATGGCTCTGCTGTCTCCGGCCGCCGTGCTAGCATGATAAACGTTAGCCTGAAAAACAAGTTGCAGAACGTTCAGCTGGAGAACCTGAGGTAAACAGAACGTTGACCAGGGGTCCATTTCACGAAGCAGGTTTAGTGAAAACTCTGAGTTTGTTAACCCTGAAATGAGGGAAACTCAGAGTTTTCCGTTTCACAAAGGGAGGTAACTCAAACCCAAGACAGAGTAGTAACTCTAGCCTGTTTCACAAAGAGGGGTAACTTAAACTCTCGGTCAGTTACCGTAGTAACAGCCTCTCTGACTCTAACCTGGTCTGGACCAGGTTTATCTCAGTAAACCTCAAGTTTCTCTCTGTCTCCGCCCTCTTTCAGTCACACACTATTTGATTTCCTCATTCATTCAGTCATTCAGCTGGTGAGTTTTGGTGAAGCCTCGTTCTGCCGTCTATAAATGTCATGTCCTTTTATGAACGATCCAGTAGATGAAGGAGCAGAATTACTGCGCAGAGAATTAAATATGCGTCAGGAGATTGTTATCAGACCACGCATAGATGTTCTCGCATTATCGGACAATTATCTTTTTGAGCGGTACCGTTTCACATCACAGTCCATAATCTACATACAACCTAACTAACAAAGACTTCTACTCAGCCAACTATATATATATATATATATATATATATATATATATATATATATATATATATATATATATATATATATATATATATATATATATAGTTGGCTGAGTAGAAGTCTTTGTTAGTTAGGTTGTATGTAGATTATGGACTGTGATGTGAAACGGTACCGCTCAAAAAGATAATTGTCCGATAATGCGAGAACATCTATGCGTGGTCTGATAACAATCTCCTGACGCATATTTAATTCTCTGCGCAGTAATTCTGCTCCTTCATCTACTGGATCGTTCATAAAAGGACATGACATTTATAGACGGCAGAACGAGGCTTCACCAAAACTCACCAGCTGAATGACTGAATGAATGAGGAAATCAAATAGTGTGTGACTGAAAGAGGGCGGAGACAGAGAGAAACTTGAGGTTTACTGAGATAAACCTGGTCCAGACCAGGTTAGAGTCAGAGAGGCTGTTACTACGGTAACTGACCGAGAGTTTAAGTTACCCCTCTTTGTGAAACAGGCTAGAGTTACTACTCTGTCTTGGGTTTGAGTTACCTCCCTTTGTGAAACGGAAAACTCTGAGTTTCCCTCATTTCAGGGTTAACAAACTCAGAGTTTTCACTAAACCTGCTTCGTGAAATGGACCCCTGGTCAACGTTCTGTTTACCTCAGGTTCTCCAGCTGAACGTTCTGCAACTTGTTTTTCAGGCTAACGTTTATCATGCTAGCACGGCGGCCGGAGACAGCAGAGCCATCAAGATCTACAAGACGTCCATCTTGCTGTTCAAAGACCGAGACAAATACGTCAGTGGAGAGTTCAGGTAGGTCTGACACCACAGAAGAAGAGTTCAGGTCTGACATCACCATTCCTTCAGTAAAAAGTCTGGTTTGTGATGTTCTACAGGTTCCGTCATGGTTATTGTAAAGGAAACCCCAGGAAGATGGTGAGAACATGGGCTGAGAAAGAGATGAGGAACCTTATCAGGTCAGAACCTTTCTACTGTCTTAGAGAACCCAGTAGAACCTGATGTCACTGACAAATAGAACCAAGTAGAACCTGATGTCATTGACAAATAGAACACAGTAGAACCTGATGTCACTGACAAATAGAACCCAGTAGAAACCGCTCGATGGACAGATAGAACCCATTAAAACCTGATTTCATTGACAGATAGAACCCAGTAGAACCTGATGTCATTGACAGATAGAACATAGCACTTAATTTGAGCTGTACAAATAAATAAAACTTAACCTGATTGGTAGAACCTAGTGGAACCTGATCTGACAGACATTCAGTTTTAGAACAGTTTTAGAACCTGATATGATGTCTATATTAGATCAGGTTCTATGTAGAACCCAGTAGACACATAAAACTCAGTAGAATCGGGTCTGATTGTTAGAACCCAGTAGAAATGGATCTAACAGGCACACCTCTGTAGAACATGGAATAACGAACGGGTAGAACCCAGTAGAACCTGCAGGTTGTTGTGTTTCAGGCTGCAGATGGCAGGAATCCCCAGTCCAGAACCTATGCTGCTCCGGAGTCACGTTCTGCTGATGAGCTTTATTGGAAAAGAAAACATGTAAGAACCCACTGATGCACCGGCATGGACTGTACTGATCGTTCTCTACGGTATTGATTGTTCTCTACTGTATTGATTGTTCTCTACTGATCGTTCTCTACTGTATTGATTGTTCTCTACTGTATTGATCGTTCTCTACTGCATTGATTGTTCTCTACTGTATTGATCGTTCTCTACTGTACTGATCGTTCTCTACGGTATTGATTGTTCTCTACTGTATTGATTGTTCTCTACTGATCGTTCTCTACTGTATTGATTGTTCTCTACTGTATTGTTCGTTCTCTACTGTACTGATCGTTCTCTACGGTATTGATTTTTCTCTACTATATTGATTGTTCTCTACTGTACTGATCGTTCTCTATGGTATTGATCATTCTCTACTGTACTGATCGTTCTCTACTATATTGATTGTTCTCTACTGTACTGATCGTTCTCTATGGTATTGATCATTCTCTACTGTACTGATCGTTCTCTACTGTATTGATTGTTCTCTATTGTATTGATTGTTCTCTACTCTATTGATCGTTCTCTACTGTACTGATCGTTCTCTACAGTATTGATTGTTCTCTACTGTACTGATCGTTCTCTATGGTATTGACTGTTCTCTTCTGTACTGATCATTCTCTACGGTATTGATTGTTCTCTGATGTTTTGGTGGACCAGGCCAGCTCCTCTCCTGAAGAACGTGTCCTTATCGGAGTCGAAGGCTCGGGAGCTCTACCTGCAGGTTCTACAGAACATGAGGAAGCTGTTCCAGGACGCTCGCCTCGTCCACGCAGACCTCAGCGAATTCAATATGCTGTGAGACGATCCTTTTAGAATAAACCTCATAGATGTTCCACCGTGGTTCTCTAACAGTTCCTCACCTGTCAACAGGTATCACGATGGAGATGCCTACATCATCGACGTGTCGCAGTCGGTCGAACACGATCATCCTCATGCTTTGGAGTTCCTCAGGAAGGACTGCAGCAATGTGAACGGTGAGGAGAGCAGGTTCCTGATCTGAGGTTCCTGATCTTAGGTTCAGAACCAACGATGGAATTCAAGTGGTTCTGAGATTGGGCCTCTCTGGTGTTCTGTTAGTGAGTGAAGAGCCGTTCTGGTGTTCTGTTAGTGAGTGAAGAACCGTTCTGGTGTTCTGTTAATGAGTGAAGAACAGTTCTCTCTAATGTTCTGTTTTTTCGCAGAGTTCTTTGGGAAACGTGGCGTCGCTGTGATGACGGTCAGAGAACTGTTTGATTTCATCACTGATCCGTCCCATCACCTGCACAAACATCGACCAATACCTGGACAAGGTCTGTAACCGTGGCAACGCAACTTTATTCATAAAGACAACGCAACTTTATTTATAAAGACAATGCAACATTATTTATAAAGACAACGCAACTTTATTTATAAAGACAATGCAACGTTATTTATAAAGACAACGCAACTTTATAAAGACAATGCAGCTTTATTTATAAAGATTACTCAACACCCTTTTGTTTACAAAAGAGAAACAAATTTATTTATAAAAACAAGCAGCTTTACTGAGACTGTTAAAACTTTCTTCCTAAACATGAACTTTAAATCTAAATGTGTGTTTGTTCGTCCAGGCGATGGTGATCGCAGCAGACCGAACGTCAGAGCAGCGGACAGACCAGGACCGAGTGGACGAGGAGGTGACAGAGCATGCTCAGTTGGTTGCCGTGGTAACGTCCTCTCTAGCTGTCTGACCTTTCACCTGTCGCCCCCCCCAGGTGTTTAAGAAGGCCTACATCCCCCGAACGCTGACCGAGGTCAGTCACTACGAGAGAGACGTGGACCTGATGAGGACCAAGGAGGAGGAGTCGGCCGTCAGCGGACACGACGACAACGTACGCATCACTGCCACACAGCCAATCAGACCGCAGCGGAACAGGGTGCAACTGACCATGATGTTCTGTGTTCCTCAGGTTCTCTATCAAACGCTGACTGGATTGAAGAAGGACCTGTCCGGAGTTCAGACGGTACAAACACCTATCTTAGCTTAGCCTAGATTAGCTTAGCTTAGCTTAGCTTAGCCTAGCCTAGCCTAGCTTAGCCTGGCCTAGCTTACCCCAGCCTAGCCTCTCCTAGCCTAGCCTGAGGGTGACACGGTGTCCATGTGTCCTCAGGTTCCTGCGCTGTTGGAAGACGAGTGCTCTACCTCAGAGGACGAGGATGAGGAGGACGATGAAGAGGAGCAGCAGGAGCAGGATGAGGAGGCTGCGGTGGACAGAAAGGTGGAGATCAGAGGTAGAGGTGGAACGTTCCTGAAGAACCCCAACCCCTAACGCTGCTCTGTCTGTTTCAGGAGAGGAAGAAGATGGTGAAAGAAGCTCAGAGAGAGAAGAGGAGGAGTAAAGTACCGAAACATGTGAAGAAGAGGAAGGAGAAGGTGGCCAAGATGAAGAAAGGCAGATGACGTCCTGATAGCCAGCCAATCACACACAGGGACTGGGGGCGGGGCTAGAGGTGACCAATCATCACCTGGACACTGCTGCAGAAGCATCTTTAAATAAACCGTTATTTGTTTACATTCTTCAGCTAATCAGCAGCTTCTCTGACATCCACCTGTGGCTCCAGCAGCCAATCGCAGAGCTCCCTGAGAGCAGAATAAACGTGTTTGCATCCTGATGTATGTGATTGTTCTACATTAAAGCTGGTCGATGTGTTCCGTGTGGTTCTCTGGTTCTCTTTGTGCTTTAATATTTATTTCTGCTGCTGTGTGATCAGCCAATCAGAGCAGAGTTCTGAACCGGCCAATCAGAATGATCGTACTGATGTCTCCCAGACAAACAGAGAACCACGTTCCATTCAGATCCAATCTGAAGTCAAACAGCGTCTGTGGGTTCTACGTGACTCCATGAAAGAACAGACGGAGAACCGGGCTGAATGAAGGTTTGTTCTTACCGCAGATTAGAATGTTGGAAACAGGAGGTCCTGAGATGTGAACTTGATGAAGGGTTCAAACTCTGGAGGTTCTAATGCAGAACTCCATCAACTGAATTCTGTGTTGGTTGATGAAGTTCATGTTTCCAGTTTAGAGCAGATAGAACAGTTCTGATGGAACGTCTCATCCACGCCTTCTGGATCGCTCTGTTTCAGGTCCTCCTACGGTTCTGAAGCTAATACAGACTCTCCTGCTGTGAAGGGGCGGAGCCTCACACTCCAGCTGTGCTGTCATTGGCTGGCTGTGTTGCAGAGCTCTGATTGGCTGATTGTTGTATAAAAGAAAAAATATTCAGAGGACTTCAGAAGGTTCTTCAGAAACTCGTTCCCCCCAGGACACTACTGCCGGTTCTACTGGTTCTACCGCTGCTGGTTCTACTGTTGCTGGTTCCACAGGTTCTACTGCTCCGGTTCTACCACTGCTGGTTCTACAGGTTCTACTGCTGCTGGTTCTACTGCTGCTGGTTCCACAGGTTCTACCTCTGCTAGTTCTACAGGTTCTACTGCTGCTGGTTCTACCACTGCCGGTTCTACAGGTTCTACCGCTGCTGGTTCTACCACTGCTGGTTCTACAGGTTCTACCGCTGCTGGTTCTACAGGTTCTACTGCTGCTGGTTCTACAGGTTCTACCGCTGCTGGTTCTACTGTTGCTGGTTCCACAGGTTCTACTGCTGCGGTTCTACCACTGCTGGTTCTACTGCTGCTGGTTCCACAGGTTCTACTGCTGCTGGTTCTACAGGTTCTACTGCTGGTGGTTCTACTGCTGCTGGTTCCACAGGTTCTACCGCTGCTGGTTCTACAGGTTCTACCGCTGCTGGTTCTACTGTTGCTGGTTCCACAGGTTCTACTGCTGCAGTTCTACCGCTGCTGGTTCCACAGGTTCTACCGCTGCTGGTTCTACAGGTTCTACTGCTGCTGGTTCCACAGGTTCTACCTTGCTAGTTCTACAGGTTCTACTGCTGCTGGTTCTACCACTGCTGGTTCTACAGGTTCTACCACTGCTAGTTCTATAGGTTCTACTACTGCTTGTTCCACTGCTCCTGGTTCTACAGGTTCTACCGCTGCTAGTTCCATAGGTTTTACTGCTGCTTGTTCTACTGCTCCTGGTTCCACAGGTTATATTGTTGCTGGTTCTACAGGTTCTACTGCTGCTGGTTCTACAGGTTCTACCGCTGCTGGTTCTACAGGTTCTAGTCTTTCTCTTCCATCCTTTTCCTTGTTTTTCTTGTTGTTTTGTTGTTTTTCTTCGTCTTTTGGAACCTTTTTCTCTTCCTGCGGGTTCCTCTGATCTCCCGCTGAGTTCTCCTTGGGTTCCTGTCCTCTGACATCTCTGTTCTCTGACAGGAGGCGTTACTCGGTCACATTTTCTCATCATGGCCGACTGGACCGACTGTCTGAACTTTGGGATCTCCATCGCTAAACAGGCTAGTGAGGTAGGAGTCATGGCGACCAATGAGAACGCAGCACTGAGACAGGTCACTGGGGAGGGGTGAGGGGGGTCCAATCAGAGGGCCAACCTGTCCCAACCAATCAAATGGACTGCCGGCTGGACGCCAAAGCAGCAGTTTGATTGGACCAGGTGTTCTAGGTGTGAGTGCTGACTCGGCAGTCACAAGTGTCAACCAGTCAGTAGCCCAGCAGCTGCTGTAGGTGTCCAATCAGCTCCAGGCACAGCTGATGATGTCATTTAGGTTCAGAGAGGGGTCACTTTGATAAAAAAAATATTCTGGAATGTCATGAACATCAGGTGCACACACACCTGACACACACCTGTGTGTTCTCCTGCAGTCTGAGGTCTGTTGACTTCATGTCTCATTTCTGTGTTTCTGTAACCATCAAACGTCTGAGTTTGTCATTAATGACTTGCATCGTTCCGTTCAGTGTGGTTCTCTGGTGGTTCCTCAGGTGGTTCTGTCAGCGTTTCAGCAGCACAAAGAGGTGAAGCTGAAAAGTTCTCCTGCGGATCTGGTGACAGAAACGGATCAGAGAGTCGAGAAGATCCTCATCTCCGCCATCAGGAACCGCTACCCCTCAGCACAGGTTCCACTCTGTTCTACCACGTTCTACTGTTGGAACCCCTCAGCACAGGTTCCACTCTGTTCTACCACGTTCTACTGTAGGAACCCTCAGCACAGGCTCCACTCTGTTCTACCACGTTCTACTGTAGGAACCCTCAGTACAGGTTCTATTCTGTTTTACTGTCATCACTTTTCTGTTCTTCCTCTGCTTTTCTTTCATTTTATAATCAACATCATTTCTTCATTTTCTTGATGAAGTAGAACATATGCTCTCATTCTGTTTTTAGTTCTGTTGGTTCTCAGGAGAACCAGCAGACTGTGATCTGTGTTCTACCCCTCAGGTTCATCGGGGAGGAGTCTGTGGCTGCAGGTGAACATCTGGAGCTGACTGACAGTCCCACCTGGATCATCGACCCCATCGATGGCACGGTGAATTTTGTCCACAGGTGAGTGGCTCCACCCACACTGTGATGTCACACACAGGTGGTTTCACCTGTTTACACGTCACTGCACAGAACAGGACAGGTGTCATATTACACAAAATCAGCAAAACTTTGATCTGCTAGTAGCGCTGCAAATGAAGAGTGAGATAACAATAGCTAATGAGAGATTACAGGTGATTGCAGGTGTGATTGCAAGAAGTTGCTGCAGCTTGCAGTTGTAAATGTTTGGGAGAAAGCTGATATGGAACCTGCAACCTTCTGATTAGAGGAGAACAGTTCTACCAACAGAACACAGTTCCAACGCGTCTAGCAGCGTTTGACCACTTTCACTAAAATGTAATCTTCATGTAGACAAACACGAAGGTTCTGAAGAATGAAACGGTTTCCATTGTGTTGAAGTGATGTTCAAACGGTTCGTCTACTGGATCTGGAATCAAACCCAGAACCTTCTGCTCTCATCTCAACTCACAGGTTTCCATTTGTGGCCATTTCCATCGCCTTCACTGTCAACAGACCAGGTAAGCTCACCTATCAGTCAGTACACCTGTTGTTGTGGAAAAATTCTTTATCAGTTGTTCAAGTTGAAGAAATAAGTCTATTAAGAATCACAAGTTGTCTATGTTTTATTTGAAGCTTCAAAGGCACAAAATCACAGAGTGCAGAGCAGTCTATGGGAGAGTACGAAGTCTCTGAGGGAGGCAACTATTTTTATACATTCTTTAGCATTGTTGTATATGTGTATCCATAGTAACACATGTGGGGGAAAACCCAGCAGGGGTGAAAGCATCTTCAGCAAATACAAAAATAACTGATGGAGACACAGGTGCAAAATGTCCTATTGTATTGTTTCGTAAGAAATGCTATATTGGTTTTAACACCTGTAGACGGAATAAATTGAGATATAGGGTCTAGACAGGTTCAATCAAAGGTAACATGTCTATCTTGCACAACCGGTACTTTCCTTTCGTGCATTCTCTACCTTATGGAGTGTCTTGAGAGGTTATCAGACACAAGCAGCTTAACAAGGTTATCAAAAGGTTACAAGTATCAAAGGCTATAAATATCAAAAGGTTATGACTGCATGTACTAAGTAGCACATATTGTATTGTTGCACATAAATATGTTTTCATATAATTAGTAAGCAATAATGCTTGTAGATAATAAATTTTCTATTACACTGGTCACCCTGTCAGTCAGTACACCTGGTCACCTGTCAGTCAGTACACCTGTCACCTGTCAGACCCAGTTTGGGATCGTGTACAGCTGTGTGGAGGACAAAACTGTTCTACGCTCAGAGAGGAGGAGGAGCGTTCCTCAACGGAGAACCGCTGCACGCCTCCGGACAGCAAGGTGACATCACACTGTTACATCACACATGTGTTACATCACACGTGTTACATCACACATGACATCATGTCAGTTGGTTCTCATCTGCTGATGGTGAACAGAGACTTTAAGGTGGACGTATGTTTGTTGTTTCTCTCCAATCAGACATCAGCAGGTGTGTGGTGGTGACGGAGATTGGGGCTGAGCGTGATGATGTCGCTCTGTCCACCATGACCTCCAACATCCGCAGACTGCTCCAGTTCCCTGTGCACGGGTAAGAACACGGAACTCTGTGGGCCGAAATGTAGGAACCGTTCCACTGCAGGAACGTTTTGAAGATTGTCCTTTGATTCTTTCTGGTTCCACTGTAGATCCAACAGCTTCAACATTAACTCAGAGACCAAAACAAACAGTTCTTGGATGTATAACTCCAGTTCTATGTAGGAACCATAACAATGGAGGTTTGTTCTGTTAGAACATCTTGAGATCTTTATGTTGTTGACAGTAATTTTAGAGAGGACAGAGAACACGTTGTCCTCACTGAGTTTAACCAATCAGAATCTAGACCCACACAGCAGT
>NC_072775.1:36750592-36810023 GCF_022539595.1 Amphiprion ocellaris | reverse complement strand
TCTCCGTCACCACCACACACCTGCTGATGTCTGATTGGAGGAGAAACAACAAACATACGTCCACCTTAAAGTCTCTGTTCACCATTAGCAGATGAGAACCAACTGACATGATGTCATGTGTGATGTAACACGTGTGATGTAACACATGTGTGATGTAACACGTGTGATGTCACCTTGCTGTCCGGAGGCGTGCAGCGGTTCTCCGTTGAGGAACGCTCCTCCTCCTCTCTGAGCGTAGAACAGTTTGTCCTCCACACAGCTGTACACGATCCCAAACTGGGTCTGACAGGTGACAGGTGTACTGACTGACAGGTGACAGGTGTACTGACTGACAGGTGACAGTGTAATAGAAAATTTATTATCTACAAGCATTATTGCTTACTAATTATATGAAAACATATATTATGTGCAACAATACAATATGTGCTACTTAGTACATGCAGTCATAACCTTTTGATATTTATAACCTTTGATACTTGTAACCTTTTGATAACCTTGTTAAGCTGCTTGTGTCTGATAACCTCTCAAGACACCCCACAGGTTCAATCAACCTTTGATTGAACCTGTCTAGACCCTATATCTCAATTTATTCCGTCTACAGGTGTTAAAACCAATATAGCATTTCAAAGAAACAATACAATAGGACATTTTGCACCTGTGTCTCCATCAGTTATTTTTGTATTTGCTGAAGATGCTTTCACCCCTGCTGGGTTTTCCCCCACATGTGTTACTATGGATACACATATACAACAATGCTAAAGAATGGTATAAAAATAGTTGCCTCCCTCAGAGACTTCGTACTCTCCCATAGACTGCTCTGCACTCTGTGTGATTTTGTGCCTTTGAAGCTTCAAATAAAACATAGACAACTTGTGATTCTTAATAGACTTATTTCTTCAACTTGAACAACTGATAAAGAATTTTTCCACAACAACAGGTGTACTGACTGATAGGTGAGCTTACCTGTCTGTTGACAGTGAAGGCGATGGAAATGGCCACAAATGGAAACCTGTGAGTTGAGATGAGAGCAGAAGGTTCTGGGTTTGATTCCAGATCCAGTAGACGAACCGTTTGAACGTCACTTCAACACAATGGAACCGTTTCATTCTTCAGAACCTTCGTGTTTGTCTACATGAAGATTACATTTTAGTGAAAGTGGTCAAACGCTGCTAGACGCGTTGGAACTGTGTTCTGTTGGTAGAACTGTTCTCCTCTAATCAGAAGGTTGCAGGTTCCATATCAGCTTTCTCCCAAACATTTACAACTGCAAGCTGCAGCAACTTCTTGCAATCACACCTGCAATCACCTGTAATCTCTCATTAGCTATTGTTATCTCACTCTTCATTTGCAGCGCTACTAGCAGATCAAAGTTTTGCTGATTTTGTGTAATATGACACCTGTCCTGTTCTGTGCAGTGACGTGTAAACAGGTGAAACCACCTGTGTGTGACATCACAATGTGGGTGGAGCCACTCACCTGTGGACAAAATTCACCGTGCCATCGATGGGGTCGATGATCCAGGTGGGACTGTCAGTCAGCTCCAGATGTTCACCTGCAGCCACAGACTCCTCCCCGATGAACCTGAGGGGTAGAACACAGATCACAGTCTGCTGGTTCTCCTGAGAACCAACAGAACTAAAACAGAATGAGAGCATATGTTCTACTTCATCAAGAAAATGAAGAAATGATGTTGATTATAAAATGAAAGAAAAGCAGAGGAAGAACAGAAAAGTGATGACAGTAAAACAGAATAGAACCTGTGCTGAGGGTTCCTACAGTAGAACGTGGTAGAACAGAGTGGAACCTGTGCTGAGGGTTCCAACAGTAGAACATGGTAGAACAGAGTGGAGCCTGTGCTGAGGGTTCCAACAGTAGAACGTGGTAGAACAGAGTAGAGCCTGTGCTGAGAGTTCCTACAGTGGAACGTGGTAGAACAGAGTGAAGCCTGTGCTGAGGGTTCCTACAGTGGAACGTGGTAGAACCTGTGCTGAGGGTTCCTACAGTGGAACGTGGTAGAACAGAGTGGAACCTGTGCTGAGGGTAGCGGTTCCTGATGGCGGAGATGAGGATCTTCTCGACTCTCTGATCCGTTTCTGTCACCAGATCCGCAGGAGAACTTTTCAGCTTCACCTCTTTGTGCTGCTGAAACGCTGACAGAACCACCTGAGGAACCACCAGAGAACCACACTGAACGGAACGATGCAAGTCATTAATGACAAACTCAGACGTTTGATGGTTACAGAAACACAGAAATGAGACATGAAGTCAACGGACCTCAGACTGCAGGAGAACACACAGGTGTGTGTCAGGTGTGTGTGCACCTGATGTTCGTGACATTCCAGAATATTTTTTTTTTATCAAAGTGACCCCTCTCTGAACCTAAATGACATCATCAGCTGTGCCTGGAGCTGATTGGACACCTACAGCAGCTGCTGGGCTACTGATTGGTTGACACTTGTGACTGCCGAGTCAGCACTCACACCTAGAACACCTGGTCCAATCAAACTGCTGCTTTGGCGTCCAGCCGGCAGTCCATTTGATTGGTTGGGACAGGTTGGCCCTCTGATTGGACCCCCTCACCCCTCCCCAGTGACCTGTCTCAGTGCTGCGTTCTCATTGGTCGCCATGACTCCTACCTCACTAGCCTGTTTAGCGATGGAGATGCCAAAGTTCAGACAGTCGGTCCAGTCGGCCATGATGAGAAAATGTGACCGAGTAACGCCTCCTGTCAGAGAACAGAGACGTCAGAGGACAGGAACCCAAGGAGAACTCAGCGGGAGATCAGAGGAACCCGCAGGAAGAGAAAAAGGTTCCAAAAGACAAAGAAAAACAACAAAACAACAAGAAAAACAAGGAAAAGGATGGAAGAGAAAGACTAGAACCTGTAGAACCAGCAGCGGTAGAACCTGTAGAACCAGCAGCAGTAGAACCTGTAGAACCAGCAACAATAGAACCTGTGGAACCAGGAGCAGTAGAAAAGCAGCAGTAAAACCTATGGAACTAGCAGCGGTAGAACCTGTAGAACCAGGAGCAGTGGAACAAGCAGTAGTAGAACCTATAGAACTAGCAGCGGTAGAAACTGTAGAACTAGCAAGGTAGAACCTGTGGAACCAGCAGCAGTAGAACCTGTAGAACCAGCAGCGGTAGAACCTGTGGAACCAGCAGCGGTAGAACCAGCAGTGGTAGAACTGCAGCAGTAGAACCTGTGGAACCAGCAACAGTAGAACCAGCAGCGGTAGAACCTGTAGAACCAGCAGCGGTAGAACCTGTGGAACCAGCAGCAGTAGAACCACCAGCAGTAGAACCTGTAGAACCAGCAGCAGTAGAACCTGTGGAACCAGCAGCGGTAGAACCTGTGGAACCAGCAGCGGTAGAACCAGCAGTGGTAGAACCGCAGCAGTAGAACCTGTGGAACCAGCAACAGTAGAACCAGCAGCGGTAGAACCTGTAGAACCAGCAGCAGTAGAACCTGTAGAACCAGCAGCGGTAGAACCTGTAGAACCAGCAGTGGTAGAACCAGCAGCGGTAGAACCTGTAGAACCGGCAGTGGTAGAACCAGCAGCAGTAGAACCTGTAGAACTAGCAGAGGTAGAACCTGTGGAACCAGCAGCAGTAGAACCAGCAGCGGTAGAACCAGCAGTGGTAGAACCGCAGCAGTAGAACCTGTGGAACCAGCAACAGTAGAACCAGCAGCGGTAGAACCTGTAGAACCAGCAGCAGTAGAACCTGTAGAACCAGCAGCGATAGAACCTGTAGAACCAGCAGTGGTAGAACCAGCAGCGGTAGAACCTGTAGAACCGGCAGTGGTAGAACCAGCAGCAGTAGAACCTGTAGAACTAGCAGAGGTAGAACCTGTGGAACCAGCAGCAGTAGAACCAGCAGCGGTAGAACCAGCAGTGGTAGAACCGCAGCAGTAGAACCTGTGGAACCAGCAACAGTAGAACCAGCAGCGGTAGAACCTGTAGAACCAGCAGCAGTAGAACCTGTACAACCAGCAGCGGTAGAACCTGTGGAACCAGCAGCAGTAGAACCTGTAGAACCAGCAGTGGTAGAACCGGAGCAGTAGAACCTGTGGAACCAGCAACAGTAGAACCAGCAGCGGTAGAACCAGTAGAACCAGCAGCGGTAGAACTTGTAGAACCAGCAGTGGTAGAACTTGTAGAACTGGCAGTAGTGGCCTGGGGGGAACGAGTTTCTGAAGAACCTTCTGAAGGTCCTCTGAATATTTTTTCTTTTATACAACAATCAGCCAATCAGAGCTCTGCAACACAGCCAGCCAATGACAGCACAGCTGGAGTGTGAGGCTCCGCCCCTTCACAGCAGGAGAGTCTGTATTAGCTTCAGAACCGTAGGAGGACCTGAAACAGAGCGATCCTAGAAGGCCGTGGATGAGACGTTCCCATCAGAAACTGTTCTATGCTGCTCTAAAACTGGAAACATGAACTTCATACAACCCAACACAGAATTCCAGTTGATGGAGTTCTGCATTAGAACCTCCAGAGTTTGAACCCTTCATCAAGTTCACAATCTCAGGACCTCCTGTTTCCAACATTCTAATCCTGCGGTAAGAACAAACCTTCATTCAGCCGGTTCTCCGTCTGTTCTTTCATGGAGTCACGTAGAACCCACAGACGCTGTTTGACTTCAGATTGGATCTGAATGGAACGTGGTTCTCTGGTTTGTCTGGGAGACATCAGTACGATCATTCTGATGGCCGGTTCAGAACTCTGCTCTGATTGCTGATCACACAGCAGCAGAAATAAATATAAAGCACAAAGAGAACCAGAGAACCACACGGAACACTCGACCAGCTTTAATGTAGAACAATCACATACATCAGGATGCCAAACACGTTTATTCTGCTCTCAGGGAGCTCTGCGATTGGCTGCTGGAGCCACAGGTTGGATGTCAGAGAAGCTGCTGATTAGCTGAAGAATGTAAACAAATAACGGTTTATTTAAAGATGCTTCTGCATGCAGTGTCCAGGTGATGATTGGTCACCTCTAGCCCCGCCCCCAAGTCCCTGTGTGTGATTGGCTGTGCTATCAGGACGTCATCTGCCTTTCTTCATCTTGGCCACCTTCTCCCTTCCTCTTCTTCACATGTTCGGTACTTTACTCCCTCCTCTTCTCTCTCTGAGCTTTCTTTCACCATCTTCTTCCTCTCCTGAAACAGACAGAGCAGCGTTAGGGGTTGGGTTCTTCTGGAACGTTCCACCTCTACCTCTGATCTCCACCTTTATTGTCCACCGCAGCCTCCTCATCCTGCTCCCTGCTGCTCCTCTTCATCGTCCTCCTCATCCTCGTCCTCTGGAGGTAGAGCACTCGTCTTCCAACAGCCGCAGGACCTGAGGACACTGGACACCGTTCACCCTCAGGCTAGGCTAGGAGAGGGCTAGGCTGGGGTAAGCTAGGCCAGGCTAAGCTAGGCATAGGCTAGGCTAAGCTAAGCTAAGCTAAGCTAATCTAGGCTAAGCTAAGATAGGTGTTTGTACGTCTGAACCTCCGGACAGGTCCTTCTTCAATCCAGTCAGCGTCTTGATAGAGAACCTGAGGAACACAGAACATCATGGTCAGTTGCACCCTGTTCCGCTGCGGTCTGATTGGCTGTGTGGCAGTGATGCGTACGTTGTCGTCGTGTCCGCTGACGGCCGTACTCCTCCTCCTTGGTCCTCATCAGGTCCACGTCTCTCTCGTAGTGACTGACCTCGGTCAGCGTTCCGGGGGATGTAGGCCCTTCTTAAACACCTGGGGGGGCGACAGGTGAAAGGTCAGACAGCTAGAGAGGACGTTACCACGGCAACCAACTGAGCATGCTCTGTCACCTCCTCGTCCACTCCGGTCCTGGTCTGTCCGCTGCTCTGACGTTCGGTCTGCTGCGATCACCATCGCCTGGACGAACAAACACACATTTAGATTTAAAGTTCATGTTTAGGAAGAAAGTTTTAACAGTCTCAGTAAAGCTGCTTGTTTTTATAAATAAATTTGTTTCTCTTTTGTAAACAAAAGGGTGTTGAGTAATCTTTATAAATAAAGCTGCATTGTCTTTATAAAGTTGCGTTGTCTTTATAAATAACGTTGCATTGTCTTTATAAATAAAGTTTGCGTTGTCTTTATAAATAATGTTGCATTGTCTTTATAAATAAAGTTGCGTTGTCTTTATGAATAAAGTTGCGTTGCCACGGTTACAGACCTTGTCCAGGTATTGGTCGATGTTTGTGCAGGTGATGGACGGATCAGTGATGAAATCAAACAGTTCTCTGACCGTCATCACAGCGACGCCACGTTTCCCAAAGAACTCTGCGAAAAAACAGAACATTAGAGAGAACTGTTCTTCACTCATTAACAGAACACCAGAACGGTTCTTCACTCACTAACAGAACACCAGAACGGCTCTTCACTCACTAACAGAACACCAGAAGAGGCCCAATCCTCAGAACCACTTGAATTCCATCGTTGGTTCTGAACCTAAGATCAGGAACCTCAGATCAGGAACCTGCTCTCCTCACCGTTCACATTGCTGCAGTCCTCTCCTGAGGAACTCCAAAGCATGAGGATGATCGTGTGTCGACCGACTGCGACACGTCGATGATGTAGGCATCTCCATCGTGATACCTGTTGACAGGTGAGGAACTGTTAGAGAACCACGGTGGAACATCTATGAGGTTTATTCTAAAAGGATCGTCTCACAGCATATTGAATTCGCTGAGGTCTGCGTGGACGAGGCGAGCGTCCCTGGAACAGCTTCCTCATGTTCTGTAGAACCTGCAGGTAGAGCTCCCGAGCCTTCGACTCCGATAAGGACACGTTCTTCAGGAGAGGAGCTGGCCCTGGTCCACCAAAACATCAGAGAACAATCAATACCGTAGAGAATGATCAGTACAGTAGAGAATGATCAATACTGTAGAGAACGATCAGTACAGTAGAGAACAATCAATACTGTAGAGAACGATCAGTACAGTAGAGAACAATCAATACAGTAGAGAACGATCAGTACAGTAGAGAACGATCAATACCGTAGAGAACGATCAGTACAGAGAGAACAATCAATACAGTAGAGAAAGATCAGTACAGTAGAGAACGATCAATACCGTAGAGAACACAGTAGAGAAAAAAGTAGAGAAAATACAGAGAGAACAATCAATACAGTAGAGAACGATCAGTACAGTAGAGAAATCAATACCGTAGAGAACGATCAGTACAGTAGAGAACGATCAATAGAGTAGAGAACATCAATACATAGAGAACATCAGTAGAGACGATCAATACAGTAGAGAAATCAATACCGTAGAGAACGATCAGTACAGTAGAGAACAATCAATACAGTAGAGAACAATCAGTACCGTAGAGAATGATCATACAGTAGAGAAAATCAATGCAGTAGAGATCGATCAATACCAGTAAGAGAACAAATCAATACCAGTAAGAGAACGAATCACAGTAGAAACAATCATACAGTACGAGAACAATCAATACCGTAGGATAGGAGAACGATCAGTACAGTCCATGCCGGAGTGCATCAGTGGTTCTTACATGTTTTTCTTTTCCAATAAAGCTCATCAGCAGAACGTGACCCCTCCGGAGCAGCATAGGTTCTGGACTGGGGATTCCTGCCATCTGCAGCCTGAAACACAACAACCTGCAGGTTCTACTGGGTTCTACCCGTTCGTTAATTCCATGTTCTACAGAGGTGTGCCTGTTAGATCCATTTCTACTGGGTTCTAACAATCAGACCCGATTCTACTGAGTTTTTATGTGTCTACTGGGTTCCTACATAGAACCTGATCTAATATAGACAATCATATCAGGTTCTAAAACTGTTCTAAAACTGAATGTCTGTCAGATCAGGTTCCACTAGGTTCTACCAATCAGGTTAAGTTTTATTTATTTGTACAGCTCAAATTAAGTGCTATGTTCTATCTGTCAATGACATCAGGTTTCTACTGGGTTCTATCTGTCAATGAAATCAGGTTTTAATGGGTTCTATCTGTCCATCGAGCGGTTTCTACTGGGTTCTATTTGTCAGTGACATCAGGTTCTACTGTGTTCTATTTGTCAATGACATCAGGTTCTACTTGGTTCTATTTGTCAGTGACATCAGGTTCTACTGGGTTCTCTAAGACAGTAGAAAGGTTCTGACCTGATAAGGTTCCTCATCTCTTTCTCAGCCCATGTTCTCACCATCTTCCTGGGGTTTCCTTTACAATAACCATGACGGAACCTGTAGAACATCACAAACCAGACTTTTTACTGAAGGAATGGTGATGTCAGACCTGAACTCTTCTTCTGTGGTGTCAGACCTACCTGAACTCTCCACTGACGTATTTGTCTCGGTCTTTGAACAGCAAGATGGACGTCTTGTAGATCTTGATGGCTCTGCTGTCTCCGGCCGCCGTGCTAGCATGATAAACGTTAGCCTGAAAAACAAGTTGCAGAACGTTCAGCTGGAGAACCTGAGGTAAACAGAACGTTGACCAGGGGTCCATTTCACGAAGCAGGTTTAGTGAAAACTCTGAGTTTGTTAACCCTGAAATGAGGGAAACTCAGAGTTTTCCGTTTCACAAAGGGAGGTAACTCAAACCCAAGACAGAGTAGTAACTCTAGCCTGTTTCACAAAGAGGGGTAACTTAAACTCTCGGTCAGTTACCGTAGTAACAGCCTCTCTGACTCTAACCTGGTCTGGACCAGGTTTATCTCAGTAAACCTCAAGTTTTCTCTCTGTCTCCGCCCTCTTTCAGTCACACACTATTTGATTTCCTCATTCATTCAGTCATTCAGCTGGTGAGTTTTGGTGAAGCCTCGTTCTGCCGTCTATAAATGTCATGTCCTTTTATGAACGATCCAGTAGATGAAGGAGCAGAATTACTGCGCAGAGAATTAAATATGCGTCAGGAGATTGTTATCAGACCACGCATAGATGTTCTCGCATTATCGGACAATTATCTTTTTGAGCGGTACCGTTTCACATCACAGTCCATAATCTACATACAACCTAACTAACAAAGACTTCTACTCAGCCAACTATATATATATATATATATATATATATATATAATATATATATATATATATATATATATATATATATATATATATATATATATATATAGTTGGCTGAGTAGAAGTCTTTGTTAGTTTAAATAGGCTTAATTATTTAACAAGACATGATATGGATGCAGACATTTAGGCTGTGTGTGGGATAAAACCACTGCATACTTAATATTTAGGCTACTTTACAATGTAAAACATGATCAAAATGAGGTACCTCCATGTAATCATGCCGACTTCTTACCTGTTTTAAAAATGTTTTTATATTTCATCTTAAGCTTCTCCCCCACAGGATTGCACCTAAATGAAATAACTTAATAAGCTACTATTCAAACAGTTTTCCTGTAATATTATTGTGATTTAAACTTACGCATTGACAGGGCAGCAATGTTCTCCTACACCGTCTCCCTCTCTTTTGCAGCTGCAGGTGTTGCACTTCTTTCTAAAAACGTGTTCAAACTCGCTATATAAGCGCATTAAGATTTCCAATTCAAACGCTGTAGTCCTCCGCTTCCCCGTTGCCATGGTGACTCCTCGAATCGGCGCTCCATTGATGCTGGCTTTTCAGAGTTGTGGTGCACGCGCTTAACTCCGGGTGAAACTACTCCGAGTTGATTAAACCAACTCAAATCAGCCGTTGTGAAACCGAAAACTCAGAGTTTTCTATCTCAGAGTAGATCAACTCAGAGTTCAGGGTTAAACTCAGAGTTTGTTGAACCTGCTTCGTGAAACGGAGCCCAGGAGAACCTGAGGTCTGCAGAATGTTGACCAGGTGTTATTTCTCATTATTACTGTACAATGTTCAGCGATCTTGTTTCACATGTTTTATTATGTTGGCATCATTTGCTGGTGATTTTTAAACATACTATGTGTATTCGCTGTATGTAGTTTGTGTCATACATGACCTTGTAGATCATTTGTTTCTCTACTATATAAACTAGGTATTTTTTATTGTTTGTGACTGAACCTCATCCTGTTTCTCCAGCGGCTCACCTTTACGGAGCTCTGAGCTGTGACCTTAATCCATCAGAACTCACAAAGTTTGGACTTTCTGGTTGTTTTTAGTTTCGATTAATTTTTCATTTGTTTTGAAAAACACAAACATTGCATACAGTTCTCGTTTGTGTTTCTGATGATCGATCAGGTATGGATTATTTCAGTTTCCGTTGTCGTGTTCGACAGACCGAACGTTATTATTCAGGCCGCAGTGATGTCACTGCTGACACAAACATGGTGGTCCAATCAGAACGCGGTGCACTGATCAGTAGATTAGATCAACATATTGATGTTCTGACCTCCTTCCCGGTGCTGATGCAGCCGTTGATCTCACAGATGATTCCTCGACTCAACATCTTGAAGAGAATCATTCTTGTTCGAGGATCCAAAACCTGCCGAGAAGAAAAAAGCTGCTGATTATTGATCCGATTCATCGATCAGTTCGAGCATTTTGTTCTTTACACGACCCTCACCTGTTCAACTGTGGCTCGATCTGATTTGTCCTTCACTCTGTACCTGTGGAAAACAGCCAATCAGAACATTAGTCACACTGTCACATGACTGTGATGTCACAGCACCAGGTGAGTTCAGACATACGTGTCGGCGTCTTTCTGTTTCTGCATCGTCGTCACTTTATTGATCACCGAGTCGGCAAAGTTCAGTTTATCTGAAACACAGAAGCCGATCAGGCGATCAATCACTATGATCATCTATCATTTAACATAATTATTGATCATCAATCATTCAACATAATTACTGATCATCAATCATTTAACATAATTATTGATCATCAATCATTCAACATAATTATTGATCATCAATCATTTAACATAATTATTGATCATCTCCACAAAAAATTCAGCTTCAGATTGACAAACTTTCCAAAGCACGTGTTACAGTGTGTGTTGCAGTGTGTGTTACAATGGGTGTGTGTTACAGTATGCGTGTTACAGTGTATGTGTTACAGTGTGTGTTGCAGTGTGTTACAGTGAATGTTACAGTTTGTGTGTTACAGTGTGTGTGTTTTACAGTGTGTGTCACAGTGTGTGTGCTACAGTGTGCTGTTACCCAGGTTGATCTTGTGTTCGTATTTCCTCAGAGCTTTGTCAGATGGAGTCGATGACGGCAGCCTCTTATTGGACGGATTCTGTCTGTTGGACTGAAGAGGAAATCAATAAATCAACAAACAGACTGATCAATAAATGATCAGATTAATCAACCAGTATTCATTTCATTTGAAGGTCATTGTTAGGTGTAACCGTGGCAACGTGACGTCGGCCGGAGCTTCAGCATGTTTCCAACATAAAAGATCAAACTGAAAGCATGAGACAGCCTCATCAACAATTAGTGATAATCGATCAATAATCAGCGATAATTGATCAATAATCAGTGATAATCAATCAATCAATCAATAATCAGCGATAATCGATCAATAATCAGTGATAATCGATAAATAATCAGCGATAATCGATCAATAATCAGTGATAATCGATCAATCAAACCTGACAGCTCCGGTTGTATCTTTTGGTCAGATCTCCTGTTGAACTCCACGTCCACTCGTCTTCATCTTCCTCCTCATTGTCTTCATCATCTATATCGTCTTCGTCGTCCTGCTGCAGCGTGACATCACGGCTATGCAGTGTGACATCACGGCTGTGAGTCTGCACAGCCGGCGCCTCTGATTGGCTGCTGCAGAACAACATGTGGAGTCAGAGGAAAAAGTTTTTTTTTTCAGTTTAAAGTTCATGAATCTGAAGGAAACTCACAAAAATAATCAGAAACATGAAAATAAACACAGACTTTCAGCATGAAAACATCCAGAATGAAACTTCAGCTTCAGCTCAGTCCTTTCAACACAAATAATAACTCTCTAAAGTCTTTAAAGGTTAATATTGGAGTTATTCATAATTTTAAACGTTAATATTGAAGTTATTGACACTTTTAAAGGTTAATATTAAAGTTATTGATATTTTTAAATGTTAATATTGAAGTTATTGATACTTTTAAAGGTTAATATTGGAGTTATTAATACTTTTAAAGGTTAATATTGGAGTTATTGATACTTTTAAAGGTTAATATTGGAGTTATTGATACTTTTAAATGTTAATATTTAAGTTACTGATATTTTTAACTGTTAATTTTGAAGTTATTGATACTTTTAAAGGTTAATATTGGAGTTATTGATACTTTTAAAGGTTAATATTGAAGTTATTGACACTTTTAAAGGTTAATATTGGAGTCATTCATACTTTAAAAATGTTAATATTGAAGTTATTGATACTTTTAAAGGTTAATATTGGAGTTGTTGATACTTTTAAAGGTTAGTATTGAAGTTATTGATACTTTTAAAGGTTAATATTGGAGTTTTTTGTCCTTCCTAGAATCCAGGAGCTCGTTAATCAGACCTTAGTCCAGTTTGAAGGTTCTGTTCATTAATATCCAGTTTTTGGACATTTTTGTGTTCAGATTTTTATAATTAGTAATTCTAGGAGCACCTGAAGAACGTAGAACATATTTAAACACGACAGAACCAGGGCCAGGTTCTGGTTCTGGATCTAGATCCTGGTTCTGGGTTTCAACCCTGACCACCTGGTCGGCTCCGTCTCAGACTCACCTGTCCTCCTCTGCGTCATCAAACTGTCCAGGTACACACGCAGACATGACGTCACACCGCACGGACACAGGGAACCCTCAGGAACAGAAAGACCAGAACCCCGACCCGATCCGGACCAGCAGCAGCAGCGTGTCCGCCTCACTTCCGCCTTCCAGCGCGTCACTACGGCGGCGGCGGCGGCGGGTCAGAGAGCGGAGCGGCTCGTGCTGCCCCCCGGAGGCGGACACGCGCAGGTACAGGTGTGTTTATCCACTCAGGAGCTTTTATTCTGAAGCACGGTCCGTTAGCCTCCGGTCGGCTAGCAGCTCGGAGCTCCGTGGTTCTACAGCCCGGCAAAGTCCGGTAAGAGTCGGTGAAGTTCGGAGAACTTCGGAGGAATGTCGGCGGATCTGGACCGGACTCCCCGGAACCTGCTGCTGTGTGATCGGTCCAGTCTGCTGGACCAGAAGAACCGGCTCAGTGCGCAGGTGCAGCAGCTGCACTTCGGCTACAAGGTATCGTTAGCATGTTAGCTGTTAGCCTAGTTTCGGTCTGTGGAACTGCCTGTTAGCCAGCAGTGAGCAGCTTCACTAGCTGACCTGTTAGCCAGCAGCTAGCAGCTTCACTAACTTACTGTTAGCTAGCAGCTTCACTAGCTAACCTGTTAGCCAGCAGCTCACTGAGGACAGTTTACTGGTTAACTAGTGGGTTAATTAGCTGGTTAACTAACGGGTTAACTAGCTATCAGCTAACTCAGGTTTACAGCAGTTTACACATGCTGGACAAAAACTTTCAAAATAAAAGTCTGGGAGCAGCTGCTGTTTCTGCCAGCAGAGGCGTGTTGTGTTTTTGCGGTGATTTTGTGTCTTTCTGTGGTGATTTTGGCCATTTTTATTCTAATTTTTCAAGTTTCTTGTGCCAAATTTGAATTTTTGTCATAATTTCATCTTTTTTATGGTCTTTTTCATGTGAAATATTGCCATATTTGTGGTGGTTTTCCATGTTTTTGATGGCATATTTGAACGTTTCAGGGTAATTTGGGCTCTGTTTGCGGTGAGTTTTGTAAGTTTTTTGTGCCGAATTTGAGTCACAATTTAACCTGTTTTGTGGTAATTTTGTTTTGTTTTTTTTGCTCTCATCTTTGAACTTTTCAGAGTAGTTTTGGCTCTTATTGGGGTTATTTTGACCATTTTTATAGTGATTTTCCAGTTGTTGTTTTTTGATTTTTTTTTTTTTTAGATATTTTGAGTGCAGTTTTTCCCAGAACTCAGATGTGTTTCTCCTCCTAAATGTCATGGTTCTATCTGCTGGACTGATGAAGTTCTGAGGATCATAAATGATGGAAAAAGTCCATTAAAAAGTGATAAGTCTGGACCCACCTCTATGGAACTCTGGAAATATTCCCAGTATGAAGGTAGAACTCCGATCATTAATAAGGTTACTGGAGATGAAGAACCAGATGGTTCTGAGGAGGTTCTAGGGGGAACCCGGACCACAGAACTGGACCTTGTAGCTCATATTCCAGATAGATATTTCAGACTGCACACTGTTACCGTGACTCAGATGTTTTCATCCTTCACATTGTTGGTTCTTCTGAGATGTCTGGACCTCTGATTGATTCTGATTTCTTCTGATTGGTTCTGATTTCTTCTGATTGGTTCTCCTTGGTCTTACTAACCATGACTGATGCTCTTCACCAGTCAGGTTGTTGTTTGGTTAGTTGCAGGTTCTGTCTTTTATCCGTCAATAGGTTCTGTTGGGTCCAGTCCAGATGCTGGTTATTGGTTAATGAAAACAACAACACCGATCATCTAGAAATGGACTGGACAGCATTACCACTACTACAGACTCACTGAGCTGACCTGTCTCACTTGTACAGGTGTCTGTCTTGCTGCCTGAGTGTAGCTCCGCCCCCTCCCATCTGGATTCGGTGTTGAGCAGTTTCAGCAGCTTCTACCTGATCAGGAAGCTGCCCATATATGAACTACTGGACTCAGACTTCCTGCAGAAGGCCGTGTACCCAGGTAACACCTGACCCCCTCATCTAAACACACCTGTACACACCTGACACACCTGTACACACCTGTGCTGGCTGTCCTGTGTTTCAGGTGGTGTGTACGGTCTGTCGTACAAAACCAGGATCGATGAAGATAACTGTGTCGCTCTGATGCCAAACGGTAGAAACTTATCTTCTCCTTGTAATTCAGCTCACCTGTCTGTCTGTCCTCAGTTCACCTGTCTGTCTGTCCTCAGTTCACCTGTCTGTCTGTCCTCAGTTCACCTGTCTGTCTGTCCTCAGTTCACCTGTCTGTCTGTCCTCAGTTCACCTGTCTGTCTGTCCTCAGTTCACCTGTCTGTCTGTCCTCAGCTCACCTGTCTGTCTGTCTGTCCTCAGGTCGCCTGTGTCTGTCTCTGGATAAGGACTCCTTTGAGGTGTTGGGGTTTGAAGGGAAGCCGTCCAGATTCAACCACAGGAGCAGAAGCAGATTCGGTCTGAATGAACCCACTTCCTGTCTACACACACACAATGTCACAGAATCTGAAGCTCAGTAATCAGATTACTTTAAGAACAGCAGAATATTTCCTCTGATGAACAGAAACAAAGTTTACAAAGTAGAAACTCCAGCTTCCTCAGTCCTGGACCTATGGACTGGGTCTATCTATGTCTGCATCATGGCTCCACATGGAAAAGAACTGAACAGAGGAAGAGAAACATCTCACTGAGAGACTTGACAAAGATGGAAAAAGATCCAGGAAGATCAGTGAGCAACTAAAAACCAGTGAAGCACAGAGTCAGCAGGAATCAGGAGGTCTAGAAGGAGTCATAGTTCCACTAATCAGGAGGTATAGAAGGAGTCATAGTTCCACTAATCAGGAGGTTTAGAAGGAGTCATAGTTCCACTGATCAGGAGGTATAGAAGGAGTCATAGTTCCACTAATCAGGAGGTCTAGAAGGAGTCATAGTACCACTAATCAGGAGGTCTAGAAGGAGTCATAGTACCACTAATCAGAGCTTCCAGATCAAAGTTTGCTGAAGAACATGAGAATAAGCCTGATGGATGTTGGAGAACATTGTTTGGTCAGATGAAGATCAATGAGTTGGGCTCAGATGGAGTCCAGATGTTTGGTGAGAACCTGACCAGAACTACCACAGTGGATGCATAATCCTGACAGTGAAGCACGGAGGTGGCGGTATGATGATCTTGGGCTTCATGAGGTCAGAAGGTGTTGAAGACATTTCTAGATGCAGCATGAAGGTCTGAGGAGGAACCAGAATCCTGGCTGACCAGATGAAGAAGAGGAATATTCCAGCAGGAGAACATCCAGAGAACAACATCACAGCAGAGCTTCTCCACTAGAACCAAGTGGAACCAGGACCTGGACAGTGTGAGTCCTGAAGCCAGCAGAATATTTGAGGTGTTCTCCAGAGGAAGGTAGAGCAACACAACCCCTCCAGCAAAGAGCACCTGAAGAAAACAGAAGAATGTGAGAAGATGTGAGCAGAAATGAGTGGACTCTGGTTTCCTCCATGAGGAGGACTAAAGGAGGACCCAAAGAACCTCACCTTAGTTCCACTGAGTTCCTGCTGTGGAGCCTGAATCTAACCTGTAGAACAGGGGTGGGCAATTAATTTTCATACGGGGCCACATGAGAAACTTTGACGGTTGTTAAGGGCCGGACCAGTACACTTACAGCTCCGCTCAATATATATCTCAATAAAAACAGTAAATGAAACATTACAATGATACAACGAAAATGTGGAACACAACTATTTAATGAAAGACTTTGTTTTTTCATTTAAACTATGATTGCTGCCTATTGAGTTGTAGATATTTTTGATGGTGTGACTTCCTTCAGCGTGGGCATGTGGGTGAGAATGTTGCTCTCCAAGTGGCTTGAGAGAAACTTCAGCTTTCTCATTAAAGTGGTCACCAGGCTGTACATTTCATATGCAAAGAGGCCCTTGCCTTGCAGCTTGGTATTAAGTTCATTCATTAGTGCAGTCACATCAACAGCAAAAGCAAGGTCTGCATCTGAGAGCTCGGCGATGTCCTGCCTTTCTTCTCACAAAACTCTTGAATCTCTGCTCTCAGATCCCAAACTCATTTCAGCATCTTGCCCAGACTGATCCATCTGACAGCTGTCTGGTAACCAAGGTCACCATGTTCACTCTCTCTCTTCCAAAAAGACAACAAACCCTCTGTGGTTTAGTGCTCTTGCCCTGATGAAGTTAACTACTTTAGTTACAACATCAGTCATATATATTTGCATTGACTTTTAATATTTTCCAATGACCTCATACGGGCCAGTCAGGGTCATCCAGCGGGCCGGATGTGGCCCGCGGGCCGTAGGATGCCCAGGTCTGCTGTAGATGGTAATCTGATACCAGGGTGGGGGCTGTACTGTTAGAAGTAATCTGATTACTGTGGAGGGTAAAGGTCAGAGTGGTTTCAGTTTGATGTGATAAATGCTACTGTAGCTCACCTTTACCTGAGCCTCAGGGGGCGAAGCTAAAACAACACATGACCAATCAGCATCATAATCAATCAGCCAATATGATCAATGTGTCTGATCAATCCTGCAGTCGTCTCTGTTGACCTGACTGACAACAACGTGGCGCCTGGTGGGCGGGGCTACCTGAGGCTCGTCACAGGCCTGAAGTCCCGCCTTCATTTGCAGACGGACTTCCTGCTGTCGCATCATCCAGGTGAGTGACATCATCTCACCTGTCGCTGTCTGCTCCTGGCTGTGTTTTACCCATGGTCTCTCTGGTCCACAGGGGGCGGGGCCTGTCTGCAGCCCCTCCTGTCGCGATACGATTGGTCGGAGCACACACCTGAGGTCAGCCGCTGCCACTTGACCCACTTGTCCTGCCCCGCCCCTCGGTCATGTGACCCTCACAGCCTCCTGGACTGGCTGGGAGCTGTGGATGCTGGTGTCAGCAGGTGAGATGATGTCATGGGTGTGTCATGTGACCTGGTGTCCTCCTGCTGATTCTTCTTCTGTGGTTTCAGGGAGGACTCGTCCAGCAGCTTCCTCTCCTCGCTGGCGTGTCCCGACCCGAAGACAACACTGGGCGGCGCTCTGAGGGTGTCGGTCTGCGGCCTGCTGCTGCCTCCAGACGTCCAGCGCCTCATCCAGGAGCTCAGGTACCTCACCTGGACCAGTGTCTCATGGGTGACGGAGGGACTGCACCTGACTCACCTGTCCTCACCTGTCCTGCAGGCGTTACCTGGAGCAGCCTCTGTTGGAGTCCTGGGTGTCTCTGACGGTCCATGGGTTTATGGACAGTCCGGTGTCATGGGGGGACGGTGAGCACGGCGTCCTGAGGGGCGGGGAGAACTTCTACAACCTGCTGATGTTCCAGGACCACACCTACCAGCTACACCTAGCTACAGGAGCACACGACACCTGTCCACCCTGACACCTGTCTACCAGGTGACACCTGGCGCTGTCCTTTGTATGAGTTTCGTTGTAGAAATGTTTTGGGTTCCAGGTTCTGTTGTGTTCTTTGTAATAAAGTTCTTTCAGTGAATAAAACTGCAGTAACTTTAAACCTGACAGTTTCACTCACCTGGACAGGTGTTTCACTTCAGGTAGATCCATCAGCTTCAGGATAAACTGATCTGAGCTCACCTGGAAACCAGAATCATGATGTTCTGTCCAATCACCAGAACCCCAGGAGAACCTGTGTAGCACTAGAGGATACATGTAGCATTAGAGGGTAAATGTAGCACTAGATGGTAGGATGTAGCATTAGAAGGTAAATGTAGTATTAGAGGGTAAATGTAGCACTAGATGGTAGGATGTAGTTCTAGAGGGTAAATGCAGCAATAGAGGGTAAATGCAGCATTAGAGGGTAAATGTAGCACTAGATGGTAGGATGTAGCACTAGAGGGTAAATGTAGTACTTGAGGGTAAATGCAGCATTAGAGGGTAAATGCAGTACTAGAGGGTAAATGTAGTATTAGAGGGTAAATGCAGTACTAGAGGGTAAATGTAGTATTAGAGGGTAAATGCAGCATTAGAGGGTAAATGCAGTACTAGAGGGTAAATGTAGTATTAGAGGGTAAATGCAGCACTAGAGGGTAAATGTAGTACTTGAGGGTAAATGCAGCATTAGAGGGTAAATGCAGTACTAGAGGGTAAATGTAGTATTAGAGGGTAAATGCAGCATTAGAGGGTAAATGTAGCACTAGATGGTAGGATGTACTACTAAATGGTAGGGTGTAGTACTAGAGGGTAAATGTAGTACTGCAGGGTAGGATGTAGTACTAGAGGATAAATGTAGCACTAGGGGGTAAATGTAGTACTAGATGGTAGGATGTACTGCAGTAAACCTGTGTTCTCTCCATGATGTCAGTAAATGTAGATCAGCTGTAGTTCCTGGTTGTTCCACCAGGTGGAGCCTCTTCCTGTTTAATCCTCAGACATGAAAATAAAACATCACAGAACCAAACATCCATCCATCCATCCATCCATCCATTATCTATACACCACTTAATCCTCACTAGGGTCATGGGGGGGCTGGAGTCTATCCCAGCTGACTCAGGTGAAGGCAGGGGACACCCTAGACAGGTCACCAGTCTGTCACAGGGCTACATACAAAGACAAACAATCACTCTCACATTCACACCTACGGGCAATTTAGAATAATCAATTAACCTCAGCATATTTTTGGACTGTGGGAGGAAGCCGGAGTACCCGGAGAAAACCCACGCATGCACAGGGAGAACATGCAAACTCCATGCAGAAAGATCCCGGGAAAGCCGGGACGCGAACCAGAGACCTTCTTGCTGCAAGGTGAAAGTGCTAACCACTACACCACTGTGCAGCCCAGAACCAAACATGTTTATTAATTTTTAGACTGTAACCTTTTAAATGATATTTGTAATGAAAAAAACAACAAAACATTTAAAGTAAAATCATTATTTTAATTATTGTATTATTTTGGTTCTACTGGGTTCTAGCCTGATCCACAGCCTTTTACTGCAGGTCTGTCCCTCACTGTTCTCCCCACGTTTCCTGTCCCCCTCCTCTATCCTCTAGAAAAAAGATAATAATCCCATAATAATAATAATAATAATAATAATAATAATAATAATAATAATAATAATAATAATAATAATAATAATGTAGTGTTCTCTGAGTGTGTTCTCTGAGTGTGGTCAGTAGGGGGCGCCGCTCATTAGAACAGGAAACAAGAACAGACCTCTCAGATTCACACAAAACCCACGTTCTCAGGAGGTGAAACATTTACAAGAAAAACAGACTGACTGGACCAGCTGGTTCCCTGGAGATCTGTTCTATAAGGAACCACCTGGAGATCTGTTCTACAGGGAACCACCTGGAGATCTGTTCTATAAGGAACAACCTGGAGATCTGTTCTACAGGGAACCACCTGGAGATCTGTTCTATAAGGAGGTTCATCTTTTAAATCCAGGATGGAATTTAAATCCTGCCTCAGTGTTCTGTTGGTCTGGTTCGTCTGTGGTTCTGATTCTGAGCAGAACTCTGCTGTTCAACGGAACCTTTTCTAAGAACACAAAAAGGAACATCAGATTTTAGTCGGCATTTATCAAACTTGGACCCACAAACTGAGACAAACAACCAGAACTGAGTCTCTGCTCAGAACCAGCAGCAGTTCCTCAGACTGTGATGTGGCTGGATTTGGATTGTCTTCTGTTTTCTGATGTCAGCAGCTGAGAGCGTGACATCAGAGGGGACTGTGACATTAGAGGGGACCGTGGTACCGCTGTCAGCCGGCTGCTCTGGACCATGGAGCTCCGTGGCGTCCTGGGTGGCTGCTTGTGGGGCGGCTCCTCCTCCACCCTGACGGTGTTCTTCCCATACAGCCTCCTCTCGTACAGCAGCAGCTGCTCCCAGAAGCCGGCGTTGAGGCGGACGGCGGGCCGGCGGTCCTGCACCCAGTGGTGCGCCTGCCGCAGCGTCACGCCCCTGAAGCGCATCAGGTAGGCCATGATCAGCGCCGGGGAGCGGCTCATGCCGGCGGCGCAGTGCACCAGCGTGCTGCCGGCTCGGTTCCCGTGGATGCGCTCGGCAACGCGGTCGAAGTGGTCGCCGAGGCGGGCGCTGGGCAGGTCAGACACCGGGACCCGGACACATTCCACCCCCGGGTAGGCGGGACAGGCATGGCTCAGCGTGGCGTTGACGATCAGCGTGATGCCTTTCTGTGACATCAGAGCTGCGTTCAGGGGGGCGTCGGCCCCGCCCAGGAACAGGGTGGGCGTGATCTGGGACACCGCCATCTGCTGGACACACCGGGAACAGCAGGAAACTGTTAGCTTAGCATAAAGACTGGGAGCACAGGGAAACTGTTAGCTTAGCATGAACACTGGGAGCACAGGGAAACTGTTAGCTTAGAATGAACACTGGGAGCACAGGAAAACTGTTAGCTTAGCATAAAGACTGGGAGCAAGAAAAAACTCTCAGCATAAACAGTGGGAGAAGCAGGAAACTGCTAGCTTAGCATAAAGACTGGGAGCACAGGAAAACTGTTAGCTTACAATGAACACTGGGAGCAGCAGGAAACTGTCAACTTAGCATAAACACTGGGAGCAGAGGGAAACTGTTAGCTTAGCATGAAGACTGGGAGCACAGGGACACTGTTAGCTTAGCATAAAGACTGGGAGCAGGACAAAACTGTTAGTTTAGCATAAAGACTGGGAGCAAAGGGAAACTGTTAGCTTAGCATAAACACTGGGCACACAGCAGGAAACTGTTAGCTTAGCATAAAGACTGGGAGCATAAGGAAACTGTTAGCTTACCATAAACACTAGAAGCAGCAGGGAATTGTTAGCTTAGCATAAAGACTGGGAGCACAGGGAAACTGTTAGCTTAGGATAAAAAAATGGGAGCACAGGGAAACTGTTAGCTTAGCATAAAGACTGGGAGAAGCAGGAAACTGCCAGCTTAGCATAAAGACTGGGAGCACAGGGAAACTGTCAGTTTAGCATCAAGACTGGGAGCAGAGGGAATCTGTTAGCTTAGCATCAAGACTGGGAGCAGAGGGAAACTGTTAGCTTAGCATGAAGACTGGGAGAGGAGGGAAACTGTTAGCTTAGCATGAAGACTGGGAGCACAGGGAAACTGTCAGTTTAGCATCAAGACTGGGAGCAGAGGGAAACTGTTAGCTTAGCATAAAGACTGGGAACAGAGGGAAACTGTTAGCTTAGCATAAAGACTGGGAACAGAGGGAAACTGTTAGCTTAGCATGAAGACTGGGAGCACAGGGAAACTGTTGGAATAGCATAAAGACTGGGAGCAAGAAAAAACTCTTAGCTTAGCATAAACACTGGGAGAAGCAGGAAACTGCCAGCTTAGCATAAAGACTGGGAGCACAGGGAAACTGTTAGCTTACAATGAACAATGGGAGCAGCAGGCAGCTGTTAACTTAGCATCAAGACTGGGAGCAGAGGGAAACTGTTAGCTTAGCATGAAGACTGGGAGCAGAGGGAAACTGCTAACTTAGCATTAACACTGGGAGCAGAGGGAAACTGTTAGCTCAGCACGAATACTGGGAGCAGAGGGAAATTGTTAGCAAAAAACTGGGAGCAGGACAAAACTGTTAGCTTAGCATAAACACTGGGAGCAGCAGGAAATTGTTAGCTTAGCATAAAGACTGGGAGCACAGGGAAACTGTTAGCTTAGCATAAAAATAGGAGCACAGGGAAACTGTTAGCATAGCATAAAGACTAGGAGCAAGAAAAAACTCTTAGCTTAGCATAAACACTGGGAAAAGCAGGAAACTGCTAGCTTAGCATAAAGACTGGGAGCACAGGGAAACTGTTAGCTTACAATGAACACTGGGAACAGCAGGAAACTTAACTTAGCATAAACACTCGGAGCAGAGGGAAACTGTTAGCTACAATGAACACTGGGAGCAGGACAAAACTGGTAGCTTAGCATAAAGACTGGGAGCACAGGGACACTGTTAGCTTAGCATGAAGACTGGGAGCAGAGGGAAACTGTTAGCTTAGCATGAAGACTGGGAGCAGAGGGAAAATGTTAGCTTAGCATAAAGACGGGGAGCAGAGGGAAACTGTTAGCTATCAGAAGTGTTTCCATATGTTCAGTCTGAGGTTAGATCAGCTTCAGTCTCTCCAGAGAACTTCCAGATTTATCGGCTCACATGGAATGAAATGTTCTAAAGCTGTGATGTAAAAACTGTAAAACACTGAAGTCAGATTTAAAGGATTCACTGACTGAATGTGTGTTACCTGCTGCTGCTCTTCTGCTGTCAATGAAACAAAGACACACACACACACACCGTACATGGTTGTGTGTGTTCTCCAGCCAATCAAGTGAAGGGTTAATTTTAGTGGAACAGCTGTTAACTCGTCCCTCAGTCACGTGACTTCGACCCCAATAACAGCAGAAATCCTCATTATGACGTCACACGTGACTTTAGCAAATAAATAAGCATGATTAATAAGTCAGCTGATTCACATTCTTCTTATTAATAATAATAATAATAATAATTCAGCTCAGTTTGTTTTGTTAATATCATCTTCATTTAGTTATCTGTAAAGTCTAATAATTAACATAATGGTTAACAAACCTTAATTATAATAAATTGTATGATTGGGGACATCTAATCACATGTTTAATGATTGTTCTATGAAGTCTGATAATAAATGTAAATAATATTACTTTAAATCAAGGCGCCTCGAAATGTGTAAATACTGTTTATTGACCTTTAATACATTTAATATTTCTATAGAATCTAAAATTAGACGTGTTTGTTGTAGTATTTTACAACAAGTTTTTCAGAGTTTATACTAACCTTTAATGTCACTGACCTGTTTGCTGTTTCTGTTATAAGTCAGCTACTGAACACTTCTATCTACCTGCCTACCTATCTATCCATCGACAGTAATAATTTCCGTTAGCTGTAGTTCCATTCCTGTCCTGTGGGGGGCGGCGACGCGCCGAGCTGCGCACCGGAAATTCAGCAGAAGAAGAATTAGCGACGACGACGAAGAAGAAGAAGAAGAAGTAGTGGTGTTAGCAGTTAGCTGTTTTGATGATGGCGGACCTGAACCGGCAGCTGCAGGAGTATCTGTCCCAGTCCAAGGCTTCCCAGTCCGGTTCCAGCACCACGGTGGACCTGGGCGACCCGGAGCCGGTACCGGGGAGCTGGTTTGGCCGGTGGTCCAGTCCGTGGACCGGCAGTTCGTCCAGCCAGAGCTCGGGCGGAAACGGCGGCTTCTCCTGGCCGTGGTCGGCCGAGCCGGACCCCTGCCTGCCGGGCATGAGCCGGCGGCAGCGGCTGGTGGCCTTCGGTGTCTGCGTGTCGTTCTCCGTGCTGTGCTTCGGCCTGTCGGCGCTCTACGCCCCGCTACTGCTGCTCTACGCCCGCAAGTTCGCGCTGCTCTGGTCGCTCGGCTCGCTGTTCGCCATCGCGGCGGCGGCGGTGCTGCGGGGCCCCAGCAGGCTGGCCGCCGGCCTGCCCACCTCCCCCGGAGCCGCCGTGTATCTGTGCGCCCTCGGAGGGACCCTGTACGCGGCGCTGAGTCTCCACAGCACCGCGCTGACGGCGCTGGGCGCCGCCCTGCAGGTCGCGGTCATCGCCGGCTGCCTGGTGTCGCTGCTGCCGGGAGGGAGCGCCGGGATCCGCTTCATGGGCGGGATGGCGGCGTCCGCCATCAAGAGGACCGTCACCGGGAAAACCATGCCGATCTGACCGGGAATGAGAGCTGGAGACCGGCAGGTCTCACCGCCAAACCAGGGGCCGGAGCCCCGGGCAGTCAGGAACATGATTATTGATTATCGGCTGCTACAGACTATCGATCAGACAGAACTCTGGGAACATTAACCCTTTGGTTGAGGACCAAATAAGATGTGAAACTCTGATGCCAGGTGATGTGTTCAGGTGTGATCTGGGAGTTTAACAGTAATTAAAACACTGTTCAACACTGTTTGGTTTCATGTGTTTTCTCTAAATATAAGCTGAGAACTGGTTTCATAAAGTTTAGTTTGATCCAGGAGTGAAGAATGAAGCCTCCAGAAAATAATCTGCTTCAAGTTTTACCTGCGACCGTCAGAACAGTTCAGCCTGTTCATTAAAACCACCTGATGATGTCACAGCGACCCCCCCCCCCACCAGAGACAGATTGAAGTGTGAATCTTTATTGTCCACCTCAGTGAAAACACAAAAACATAGAAATCTGTTACAAAAAGGACAAAAAGCCGGAAGCTGCAGACAAAGTGGAATAAAAGAGACGCCGATACCAACAACACGATGAGTCTCCACAGTATTTTACACGTCTCTTCTACCTGTCGTCTCAGGAGCCAATCACAAGCCTCCGTTCTTCACACACCTGAAAGTGACAAAGTCCGTCTGGTCTCAGGTGTGTGGAGGAACCAGCAGGGAGAACCAGAGGAGCAGAGGATCATGGGAGTTTTTATTTCCGCATCCAGGACTACCGGCCCCGAACGCCACCCCTCGGCACTCCTCTGGGTGGGGGTCCTCCTCGCCGGGGTCCGGGGGGGCCTCCAGGACCCCAGCCGCCTCGTCCACTGCGACCGGACGGACCGTAACCGCCGTCCTCCCTCTGAGACAAACGACCTGTAGTGGGCGCCACAGAGCAACAGACCAAAAACACTCATCATCCACTGATTGAGAACAATAAGTTTATTACACTTCAGGTGTTTCATGTCTAGTTTGGGCCTGCAGGGGGCGCTCTCACCTGTCACTGTCTCATGTATATACAGTCGTCCATGTACATCACATCAGTTTGGAGTTTCTGAGGACTCCTTTAACTCTGAATGGTCTACAGTGGACCCACTGAAACATGAATCTTTGTCACAATAAACAATCATTTTGGTTCTTTTACAGATTTATTAAAGTTCTTCTGAAATACGACAACATCTGCTGGATCATAAATAAACCAACAGAAATGTAGATATTTGGTTAAATTTGTCCGTTTCCTCCTCAGTTCGGTTCTTGGGGTTTCAGTCTTCTGGTTTATCTTTGACTCCTCTGGACTCTATACCTACCTTCAAGCATGGAGGTGGCGGTATTACACTGACAGAAACAAGTCTGAGTCAGAAAGACAAGTTCAGTTGACCGACGGTCAATCGGTACTGTTCAACTAAACTTTTTCTGACTCAGACTTGTTTCTTCATCAGTCTTCAGGTTCTTGATGGGTCTAATTCAGAACTTTGGGGAGACCAAGAACGTGGAGGTGATCCTCCTCTTTCATTATTCCATTTACTTTGTGGAAAGCTCCAGTTTCACAGAGCATGATACTACCACCACCATGCTTGATGGTAGGTTTGCTGTTCTTTGGGTTAAAGGCCTCACCTTCAGTTTTTGTTCCATCTGGAGCTTTAAGGTTCTGCTTCTAGAGGAAGAACTTCCTTCTTCATGGATCCTCTAGAACCCTGTGGACACTGACAGCTGTGTTCCAGCAGCTTCTCATTCATTCAGACCTGCTTTCTGATGATTCCTGGTTGACTCTTGACCATCCTGACCAATCGTCTCTCAGCAGCAGGTGGTAGTTTGTGTTTTCTTGATGGAGGCAGTAACACACCTGGACCATGAACTTTATTCTGACAAACAGATGATTCTGGAACTGAAGCTGCTTAGAAATGGCTTCAAGTCACTTTCTGACTTGTTTTTCAGATCTGTGCTGAGCTCCTCAGACTTTCCCCCTCTAGTGTTTGAGTCTAATGAGTGGATCTAATGGTTCTATTTAAGCTGGATCAGAGGAGTCAGCAGCTGTAGTCGACTGGAGTCACTCAGGAGGAGTTAAGAGGCCATGAAACTAAGAAACTTAGATCAACACAATGTTCTACATCAACAAAACTGATCATTCAAGTTTTTGTTTGTACATTTTTTTTGTACATTCAGTCGTACTTCCAGAAGACCTTTAATAAATCTGAATTATTTTAGTGACAAAGATTCTAGTTTCAATGGTTCCATCATAAACTCAGAGTTCTGGGAGACGTTACCAACTAAAGACTGATGATAAACTTTACAGTGGAGTGAAGCTTTAGCTCAGGACTAAATGTTTTTTCAGCCTGCAGGTGGCACTCTCACCTCCATCAGCTCCGGGGGACTCTCTCTCTCGGAGGTCTCCTGTCCCTGGTCCGTCCTGCCATGGACGCTTGCGGGGGGGCAGAGATGCCATGTCCATCCCCTGCAGGGACGAAGAACGCTCTCGACCAGCCGGAGACGACCCGTCATGCATCTGCTGCCCGTCGCGGTAACCATCGTGACCTGCAGGAGGCACTGTGATGAGTCACAACTGTGATGTCACAGACCTGAACTCAGGCCAATAGGAAACTCTAACTGTGACTCTGAGGAAAGGCTAACTGGACTTTATGGAAACTTAAACGTTGTTTTGTGCCAGCGCTGGTTCCTAATGTGGTTCTAAAGAAAATATTCTGGACAGTAAAGCTGCTGTAGCCTGGTGGTCAGGTGTATCAGGTATATCAGGTGTTATACATGTTGACAAAATTGTTGGTACCCCTTGGTTAATGAAAGAAAAACCCACAATGGTCACAGAAGTAATTTGAATCTGACAAAAGTAATAAATAAAACTTCTATGAAAATTAACCAATGAAAATCAGACATTGCTTTTGAACCGTGGTTCAACAGAATTATTTTAAAAAATAAACTCATGAAACAGGCCTGGACAAAAATGATGGTACCCCTAGAAAAGACTGAAAATAATGTGACCATAGGGACATGTTCAATCAAGGTGTGTCCTCTAATTAGCATCACAGGTGTCTACAAACTTGTAATCAGTCAGTCGGCCTATTTATAGGGTTACAGTAGTCACTGTGCTGTTTGCTGACATGGTGTGTATCACACTAAACATGGACCAGAGGAAGCCAAGGAGAGAGTTGTCTCAGGAGATTAGAAAGACAATTATAGACCAGCATGTTAAAGGTAAAGGCTAGAAGACCATCTCCAAGCAGCTTGATGTTCCTGTGACTACAGTTGCACATATTATTCAGAAATTTAAGATCCATGGGACTGTAGCCAACCTCCCTGGATGTGGCCGCAGGAGGAAAATTGATGACAAATGGAAGAGACGGATAATAGGAATGATAAGAAAAGAGCCCAGAACAACCTCTAAAGACATTAAAGGTGAACTCCAAGGTCAAGCTACATCAGTGTCAGATCACACCATCCATCGTTGTTTGAGCCAAAGTGGACTTCATGGGAGACGACCAAGGAGGACACCATTGTTGAAAACAAATCATAAAAAAGCCAGACTGGAATTTGCCAAACTGCATGTTGAGAAGCCACAAAGCTTCTGGGAGAATGTCCTATGGACAGACCAGACAAAACTGGAACTTTTTGGTACATCAGCTCTATGTTCACAGACGCAGAAATGAAGCATATGAAGAAAAGAACACTGTCCCTACTGTGGAACATGGAGGAGGTTCTGTTATGTTCTGGGGCTGCTTTGCTGCATCTGGTACAGGGTGTCTGGAATCTGTGCAGGGTACAATGAAATCTCATGACTATCAAGGTATTCTAGAGAGAAATGTGCTGCCCAGTGTCAGAAAGCTTGGTCTCAGTCGCAGGTCATGGGTCTTGCAACAGGATAATGAGCCAAAACACACAGCTAGAAACATCCAAGAATGGCAAAGAGGAAAACATTGGACTATTCTGAAGTGGCCTCTATGAGCCCTGATCTAAATCCTATTGAACAACTGTGGAAGGAGCTGAAACATGGTGTCTGGAGAAGGAACCTTCAAACCTGAGACCACTGGAGCAGTCTGCTGATGAGGAGTGGACCAGAATACCTGCTGAGAGGTGCAGAAGTCTCACTGACAGTTACACAAATGGTTTGATTGCAGTGATTGCCTCAAAAGGTTGTGCAACAAAATATTAAGTTCAGGGTACCATCATTTTTGTCCAGGCCTGTTTCATGAGTTTATTTTTTTAAAATAATTCTGGTAAACCACGGTTCAAAAGCAATGTCTGATTTTCATTGGTTAATTTTCATAGAATTTTTATTTATTACTTTTGTCAGATTCAAATTATTTCTGTGACCATTGTGGGTTTTTCTTTCATTAACCGAAGGGTACCAACAATTTTGCCCATGTGTGTATCAGGTGCATCAGGTGTTAGCAGGTATATCAGGTGTATCTCACCTCCTCCTCTCAGAGGACCTCCTCCTCGAGGTGGTCTCCCTCGTCCTCCACTGTCCCAGCCTCGTCCCGTCTCCTCGGGGCCGTCGAAGACCTCCTCCTGGCCGCTGTAGTCATCAGCGTAACACCGACCTCCAGGCCGACCCGGACCGCCTCCTCGGAACCTGGAACAAAGTCCAGAACCAAGCTGAGTCCAGAACCAGACTGAGACCAGAACCACCACACAGGAGAACAGGACTCTAGAACCACAGAGTTGTTCTCTCACCTGTCGTCCCTGCGGCCCCTGAACTCTCCCCCGGTGAACCTCTCGTCGGGGCCCCAGCTGCCTCCGTTCCCCCCGGCCCGGGGCCCGGCTCCCCTGTGGCCCCCGGCTCCTCCCTGGTATCCGGGTCTCCAGCCCTCGTCTGCTCGGCCATGGAAGTCCTGTCCTCCGTCAAAGTCCTGCGGTCCTCTCCTGCTCTGCTGGTTGTCCCCCCAGTAGGGCCCCGAGCCCTGGTCCGGTCCCCCGGGGCCCTGCCGGTCAGGAGGGCCCATGTGGTGGTTGGGCGGTGGCCCCCGAGGGTCTCCTTGATGAGGAGAGTCAACAGTGCTTATCAGAACTGATGAACCCAAAGGACCTCCAGGGGCCCCTAAAGGACATTAGAGGGGCCTGAAATGGGGCTCCTTACCTTTGCTGCTGGGCCCCTGCTGTCCCATCCCATGCATCATTGGCCCCGTGTTCTGGCCCTGCATAGACCAGATCAGAGTTAGTCTGCTGATAGAACCCTGGGGCCCGGTCCAGTGAGGAACTGGCTCCTGGACTAAGTATTTCAGAGAACTCACCTGGTGCTGCAAATACGGGGGCCCCTGCATGTTTCCATGGGGCCCTTGCATGTTACCAGGGGGACCCTGCATATTTCCATGGGGTCCCTGCATATTTCCATGGGGTCCCTGCATATTTCCATGGGGTCCCTGCATATTTCCTGGGGTGCCATGAATCCCTCCTGGGGGCCCCTGCATGTTGCCCATCCCATAGTTGTTGGGCATGTTGCCATGTGTCCTGGTTGGGGGCCCCATCATCCCACCCTGCATAGGACCCTGGGGGCCCATCATGTTCCCCTGAGGTGGCATCATGCCCCCCTGAGGTGGGGGCCCCTGAGGATCCCTAGGACCCATTCCTCGAGGAGGGGGGCCCATCATCCCTCCAGGGGGCCCCTGCATCCCTCTGGGTCCCATACTGTGAGGCCCTTGCGGACCCATGTTCCTTGGGGGACCAGGATGTCTCTGCATACCTTGGGGTCCCTGCATGTCTGGTGGTCCCATCATGCCCTGAGGGGGCCCCTGGTGAGACTGGGGTCCAGAGGAGGGCCCCACCTGACCAGGAGGCATGAATGGAGACTGCATGCCTCCGGGGCCCATTGGGGGCCCCATGTTGTTGGACATCTGCTGTGGAGGCATATTAGGGGGAAACCCCTGCTGTCCAGGAGGCATGGGGCCCCCAGGGCCAGGGAAGGGGCCCATGGAGCCCTGACTCTGGGAGGGGCCCATGTTCCCATCGTTGTTCATCTGGTTCATCCGGTCCATCTTCATCTGCTGCAAACAGAGAGAGGACAGTCAGAATGACCAGTCTGACCAGTTCAACCAGTTAATATGAGGACGACCAGTTTAACCAGTATGACCAGTCTGACCAGTTCAACCAGTTAACATGAGGACAACCAGTTTAACCAGTATGACCAGTCTGACCAGTTCAACCAGTTAACACGAGGATGTCCAGTTTAACCAGTGAACATGAGGACGACCAGTCTGACCAGTTCAACCAGTTTAAATGGTCTAGCCTCCTGATGTTTTTACATTCTGTCTACATTCTAGCTGCAGGCGACTGAATCAGAGGACAGTTATTTTATTGGAATAAAACCAAAGCAGAAACCAACATTTAATTCAGAATCCTTCCAACATTTAAAGGTTTTCCTAAATCAGGTTTCAGAATGATCCTCCCCCTCTAAACATGCTGCTGAATCCAGATACCTGCAGTCCAACTCTAATCCATCCACCTGTATGAAGACATCTGGAGGACAATCCAACGGGGACACATGCTGAACTCTGAGTAATACTCATGTCTATATAATGGGGACACTTTGTCCTCTAGCAGCACCATGGTTCAGACCAGAGAGACTAAAGACTGCTGAAGATACAGCCTCATATAGGAGCTTTTGACCAAAGAGCACCAGGTGCTAGGTTGGTTCAAAGTTGAGAGCCAGTGCTTTTTTGGTTCAAATCTCGTGCCGCCCCAGAACGGGTTTGTGTTTCCATTCGGAAGGAGCAAAGTTGGAGCTGCGTCATTGCGCCACCACAAAACGTGTGTACGTCACTGCGTACGTAGCCGTTCAACAGCGTTCGCGCCGTACGGAAATCCACACAACAACAATGGAGGACTTCATTGGAGTGGTGTTCATGGCTTTGCTAGTGTGTCTCGCCATCGTTGAGCAGCAAAACCTTCTGTTAGGGGTTACCCATCGGCGTCGCCGTTCCAATGCCCGGCGATCACGTTTGAGAAGAAAGGTAATTATCAAAGATGTTTGGATACTTAACAGTAAACGTGCTAGCGTTAGCTTAGATACTTAGCTTCGACTACCCTTGCATTGATTACTTAGCGATTAAACGCGCAATAAGTTGATGATCATATTTATGTTTATCTTTTTAGATGTTTTTAGATGTCACCCCGCCCCCTGCCTGTGACATGCTCGGCTCTCAACTCTGGCCAAGTCTGGCCCAGCAACGAGTTGGTGCCCGAAAAAGCCCCAGTTTTTGGAGCCCGGAGCCGCAGCTCCGGTGGTGGAAAGACAAAAAACCGGTGCCAAGTCGGGCACTGGCTCCGACTCCGAATGGGCTCCACCCCGGTCGAAAGCCTCTAATAGGAGCTGAAGATACAGCCCCATAGGAGCTGAACATACAGCCTCATAGCTGAAGATGCAGCCTCATAGGGGCTGAAGATCCAACCTCATAGGGGGAGGATCATTCTGGATCAAACTGTTCCTGCTGGATCAGACAGTACTAATCAAACTGTTCTTACTGGATCAGACAGTACTAATCAAACTGTTCCTGCTGGATCAGACAGTAATAATCAAACTGTTCTTACTGGATCAGACAGTAATAATTAAACTGTTTCTGCTGCATCAGATAGTCGTAATCAAACTGTTCCTACTGGATGAGACAGTACTAATCAAACTGTTTGTGTTGGATCAGACAGTAATAATCAAACTGTTGCTGCTGGATCAGACAGTAATAATCGAATTGCTCCTGCTGGATCAGACAGTCGTAATCAAACTGTTCCTGCTGGATCAGTCAGTCGTAATCAAACTCTTCCTGCTGGATCAGACAGTAATAATCAAACTGTTCTTACTGGATCAGACAGTACTAATCAAACTGTTCCTGCTGGATCAGACAGTAGTAATCAAACTGTTCCTGCTGGATCAGACAGTAATAATCAAACTGTTCCTACTAAATCAGACAGTAATAATCAAATTGTTCCTGCTGGATCAGACAGTAATAATCAAACTGTTCCTGCTGGATCAGACAGTACTAATCAAACTGTTCTTACTGGATCAGACAGTAATAATCAAACTGTTCCTACCGGATCAGACAGGAGTAGTCAGACTGTTCCTGCTGGATCAGACAGTAATAACTAAACTGTTCCTGTTGGATCAGACAGTAATAATCAAACTGTTCTTACTGGATCAGACAGTAATAATCAAACTTTTGCTACTGGATCAGACAGTAATAATCAAACTGTTAATGCTGGATCACAGAGTAATAATCAAATTGTTCTTATTGGATCAGATAGTAATAATCCAACTGTTCCTGCTGGATCACACAGTAATAAACTGTTTTTACTGGATCAGACAGTAATAATCAAACTGTTCCTGCTGGATCAGACAGTAGTCATCAAACTGTTCCTGCTGGATCAGACAGTAATAATCAAACTGTTCCTACTAAATCAGACAGTAATAATCAAATTGTTCTTACTGGATCAGACAGTAATAATCAAACTGTTCCTGCTGGATCAGACAGTAATAATCAAACTGTTCCTGCTGGATCAGATAGTACTAATCAAACTGTTCTTACTGGATCAGACAGTAATAATCAAACTGTTGCTACTGGATCAGACAGTAATAATCAAACTGTTCTTACTGGATCAGACAGTAATAATCCAACTGTTCCTGCTGGATCAGACAGTAATTAACTGTTCTTACTGGATCAGGCAGTAATAATCAAACTGTTCCTGCTGGATCAGACAGCAATAATCAAACTGTACTTATTGGATCAGACAGTAATAATCAAACTGTTCCTGCTGGATCAGACAGCAATAATCAAACTGTACTTATTGGATCAGACAGTAATAATCAAACTGTTCCTGCTGGATCAGACAGCAATAATAAAAATGTACTTATTGGATCAGACAGTAATAATCAAACTGTTCCTGCTGCATCAGACAGTAATAATCAAACTGTTCCTGCTGGATCAGACAGTAATAATCAAACTGTTCTTACTGGATCAGACAGTAATAACCCAACTGTTCCTGCTGGATCAGACAGTAATAATCAAACTGTTCTTACTGGATCAGACAGTAATAATCAACATTTTCTTACTGGATCAGACAGTACTAATCAAACTGTTCCTGCTGGATCAGACAGTACTAATCAAACTGTTCCTGCTGAATCAGACAGCAATAATCAAACTGTACTTATTGGATCAGACAGTAATAATCAAACTGTTCCTGCTGGATCAGACAGCAATAATAAAAATGTACTTATTGGATCAGACAGTAATAATCAAACTGTTCCTGCTGGATCAGACAGTAATAATCAAACTGTTCCTGCTGGATCAGACAGTAATAATCAAACTGTTCTTACTGGATCAGACAGTAATAATCCAACTGTTCCTGCTGGATCAGACAGTAATAATCAAACTGTTCTTACTGGATCAGACAGTAATAATCAACATTTTCTTACTGGATCAGACAGTACTAATCAAACTGTTCCTGCTGGATCAGACAGTAGTACTCAAACTGTTCCTGCTGGATCAGACAGTAATAATCAAACTGTTCAGACAGTACTACTTGAACCCTGACCTCCAGCAGCATGGGGTTGGTGTACTGCAGTGCTGCCATTTCCTGCTCGATCTCCGCCTGAGTCTTCTTCTTCGTCTCTACTTTCTGCTCCACCTTCCGGTCTTTGGACAGGTCTCCAGAAGGAGGCATCATAGGGACTTTGTTCTCGGCCCAGGCCTGCAGAGAGACCAGCGTTATTAGGCAGGTCTCAGACACATTTACCAGGTAGAGTCCTCAGCAGCCAGTTGTGCTCACCTGTTGGAACTGTGCTGGGATGGGTTTGGCGTACGGGACTTTTTTCTGAGGGACCTTCTTGGCGTCTTTGCCCATGACCTCATCCATGCCCCAGTCCAGTCCTGGGATGGACATCTCTACCTCAGGAGCCGCCTCTTTACCTGCAGACACACCTGAGTTTAATGTTTGTCTCTGCACACAGAACAGGCTAACTCTACTTATACATGGTGATCTGCTGCTGCAGATATTCTCAGAAAGATAGAAAAGTCTGAGCTGAGATGTTGAGGATAAAGTTCTGCCTCAGCTTCAGGAGAACAGCTGGAGAATGGCAGCAGCATTCCAGATGCTCCAGTTGGTCTTCAGACTTACTGATCTGCTCCTGCTCCATGGCAGCCTTCAGCTGCTCAGGGATTCCCATCCCAGGTATCGCCGCTACGCTGTTCGGCTCCACGTCATCTGAAACAAACAGGACGGTCAGCCGACCAATCAAAGCACAGATCTCTGACAGGTGTTTGTCCTGCGCCGCTCACCGTACTCCACGCCGTCCTCGGACATCCCCGGCAGCAGGTTTAGATTGTAACGGTCTCTCATCTTGTCACCTGGTCGATTCCTGGTCCAGAACTTACTGCAGAGGACAAACAGAGGAGACATTCTGGGTCAGGAGACGTTCAGGAGCAGCAGGTTCACATTCTGCAGACGCTCTGGACCCTGAGGAGACTCAAATAAACTATGGAGGGACAGTCCTGCAACCAGGGAGTGTGTCTTTTGCGTGTCTACAGTATGTATACAATGTGTCTGCAGTGTGTATAGTGTGTCTGCAGTGTGTCTGCAGTATGTATAGTGTGTCTGCTGTGTGTCTGCAGTGTGTATAGTGTGTCTGCTGTGTGTCTGCAGTGTCTGCTGTGTGTTTACAGTGTGTCTGCAGTGTGTATAGTGTGTCTGTTGTGTGTCTGCAGTGTGTCTGCAGTGTGTCTGTTGTGTGTTTACAGTGTGTCTGCAGTGTCTGCTGTGTGTTTACAGTGTGTCTGCAGTGTGTATAGTGTGTCTGTTGTGTGTCTGCTGTGTGTCTGTTGTGTGTTTACAGTGTGTCTGCAGTGTGTCTGTTGTGTACCTGGTGTCTGTTGTGTACCTGGTGTGTGTCTGTTGTGCTTCTGTTGTGTGTTTACAGTGTGTCTGCAGTGTGTCTGTTGTGCGTCTGTTGTGTACCTGGTGTGGTCGTTGGACCCGGAGCAGAGGATGTGACCCAGTGGGTGCCAGGCCAGACTCCAGATCATCCCCTCATGAGCCATCTCCATCCCTCCCACCTCCTTCTCCACACTGACAAAAGCAAACAACAAAGTAAACAGCAACAAAGTAAACAGCAACAAACAGGAGCTGATATCTGGAGAGTTGTGGTTCTTACCCAGTGTGCCAGAACAGCAGAGAACCATCAGAACCTCCGCTGGCAAACAGACCTTCATGGACGGGATGCCAGGCAACAGCTGAAGACACAAACACAGCACAGGTGTGACCCTCTCACCTGTGTGAGTGTACAGGTGTGACCCTCTCACCTGTGTGTGTACAGGTGTGACCCTCTCACCTGTGTGTGTGTACAGGTGTGACTCTCTCACCTGTGGCCTCCTTCTTGTGTCCTCTGAACACCTGCAGCTCCTCCTTCAGGTTTCTGATGTCGAACAGTTTGCACAGGTGATCCCGTGACGCTGTCAGCAGCCAGTTACCGTTGAGGTTCCACTTCACCTCCATCACAGTGTTCTTGTGGGCGTGTCTGAGAACAGACAGGTGTGTGATCAGCTGATGTCATCATGTATAAACTAGTTTCACTGGTTCCTGCTGGTCTCGGTTTATCGCTCTGAAGAGAATCTGAGGTTAGAACCTGAAACCTGATCTCCCACATCAACCATCCACCTGTCCACTTCCTGTCCTGTAATCTACCGTCTCATTTAAAAATGCTCCAACAATAAGCTGCTGCTGATTCTGCAGAACCAGAACCTCCTCCTGGTTCTGGTTCTCCAGGAACGACTCAGCTGAGACCAAAATATTCAGAGTTTCAGGTTGAACTGCAGGCAGTGTTTCCTCAGAGACTAAAATAAATTCAGCAGAACCAGTGAACAGAGGAGCAGGTAGTTGGAGATCCATCCAGCATGGAGGAACATCTACAGATGATGAGCAGAGGAGAGAGGAAACATGGAGATAAAAAAAACATCTACAGAACGAGGAGATGGTAGGCGCTTCAGGAGAAACCAGCAGTTGGTTCCTCCTGAAGCTCCTACCATCTCCAGGACCTGGATGACTGAGAACCTCCACAGAAGTCTGACGTTTAACATCTGAGGAAACATGTTGGATGATGGATCAGAATTTTTTAATCATAACTGTAAAATAAATAAAGAAATGTTTCTTCTCCCTGGTCTCCATCGTTCTACCAGAAGACGTCTCTGAGTTCTCCTTCATGATGTTCTGGTTCCTCAGAACTGCAGGACTTCAGAGTGAGGAAGATGTGAGTCTGTCTGTTCAGAGAGCTGATAGATGTGATCATTTATTGATTAACTCACAGCGTCGCCAGACTCTGTCCCGTTTTCGGGTCCCAGAACTTGATTGGCTGCTGGCTGTCCTTGCTGCCCGACACCACCAGGCCTTTGGTTGGATGCCAGTCGACACACTTAACGTCAGCACCGTGACCTGAACACACACAGCAACACAACACAACTTAGAGCAGCAACACCTCCACAGGGAGTCTGTCCAAACCACAACACCACAAGGAAAAGTCAGAACAGTCGGACGTAAAACGAAGAAAAAACAGCTCTGAGCTGTGCTGGTCCAGAGACAGTCCGACAGAACAGGGAGGCACGTACAGGTGTGTTCAGGTACAGGTGTGTTCAGGTAGGATGTGTGCAGGTACAGGTGTGTTCAGGTAGGATGTGTTCAGGTACAGGTGTGTTCAGGTAGGATGTGTTCATGTACAGGTGTGTCCAGGTACAGGTGTGTTCAGGTACAGGTGTGTTCAGGTAGGATGTGTTCATGTACAGGTGTGTCCAGGTACAGGAGTGTCCAGGTACAGGTGTGTTCAGGTACAGGTGTGTTCAGGTAGGATGTGTGCAGGTACAGGTGTGTTCAGGTAGGATGTGTTCAGGTACAGGTGTGTTCAGGTACAGGTGTGTTCAGGTAGGATGTGTTCAGGTACAGGTGTGTTCAGGTAGGATGTGTACAGGTGTGTTCAGGTACAGGTGTGTTCAGGTAGGATGTGTTCAGGTCCAAGTGTGTTCAGGTAGGATGTGTTCAGGTCCAAGTGTGTTCAGGTGTGTTCAGGTACCTCTCAGGATCCTTTCCTCATGGCAGCGCAGAAAGTCCCAAATCCTGACGGTTCCGTCGTCTGAGCAGGTGGCGAATTTATTATCAGTCGGAGAGAAACTGGAAACCAACAAGAAAGAGCGAGTCGGCATGGAAACACAAACATCTGGATGAACAACATCTGGAAACTACGCCACCAGGAGGTCAGAGGTCAGACTGGTTTCCAGATGGACATTGAGTAAAAAGCAGTTTAATGTCATGATGGTCATGATTAGCTGTTAATCGATTGTTCACCTGGACAGTCTGTCTACACCTGGACAGTGACACCTGTGTACTGGCCTCAGGTGTGAGTAGTTTCAAAGTAATGCTGTTTAATGTGTGGAATCATTTCCAGTAGAACTGCTCTATGTTTCTGTGGTTTAAATGTAGAACAAACTCACTGCATATTTTCTAATATTTTTAAGGGAAAATGTAAAGAGATTGTATTCATCATTACTAGATTAACTTTGTGTGTTTCCTGTTTCAGTGACAGCAGAGTTAAACTGAAACATGGATCCTGTTCCAGCAGCTCTTCCCTCACACTCCCCAGATTCTTCCTCAGGTTAGCTGATGATTGATTACTGATGGTTGATCGGCTCAGTTTAACGTTTCCATCCTTTGTCCTGCTGTGGTGCATTCAGGAGCTCCTGTTCTCTCTGAACTAAACATCCAGACTCACTGAACTGATTAAATCACCTCATTCTGTTCCTGCAGTAAAACCTTCATCCAGGATGACCGACGGTTTAAGGAGCTAACACCTTTTGGTTAAACTGAAGCCTGTGATGTTTTCTTCTGTGAATAAAGATGGACTGAACCTGCTGCAACAGGAGGAACAACGGCACCACCTGCTGGATGCTCTCTGTAACAAAGGTTCAGAGCCAAACAAACCAGGAACAACAGCAGTGTTTTCAGAGTGAACCTGGTTAATGAACCGATTCCTCCAGTAAACTTCTCACAGGAGTTCAGGGAGTTTTATAAGTCTGAGATCATCCAGTAGGTCTGAATGATTGTAATTTTAATGTTCTACAGACAACAAATGGTCCTGGAAATAATAAAAATGACGGTTAGCTGCCGCCTGAAATCAATAATCGGTGTCTTATATCCAGTCCACTGGGCCTCTGGAGTCTTAAACTGGGTTAAATAATGACGTGAAGCTGGTCTGCTGCAGTCTGTTCTGTTTTAAAAAACACTTCATCTGTTCAGATCCTGCAGAGCAAATCATTAATCCTGATCAGTAATCAATAACTAAACGACCACTAGCTGCAGCCCTGATATCAACAACAAGCAACACCTCAGCAGCAGATCAGTTAATGAAGTTTAGGTTTGGAAATGAGATGAGCTTCACCACAGCAAAAAAAAAAAAAAAACTCTTGAAAGTGTTTTAGAAAAGCTGCTGCCAACAAACATTTATTAATTTATTACTTCAGCATTTTAAAACAAATGTTTCCTGGAAACGGCTTCAGGACACAAACTGACCTAAGACTGTTTCTACTGACAGGATGTTCTGATGGGGGGAGGATGCAAAGCTAGGCTAACAGTCTTCCCCTGCCTCTAGTGTCTGGGCTAAACTAGGCTAACAGTCTGCCCCTGCCTCTAGTGTTTGGGCTAAGTTAGGCTAACAGTTTGCCCATTCTTCTAGTTTCTGGGTTAAGCTAGGCTAACAGTCTGCCCCTGCCTCTAGTGTCTGGACTAAGCGAACAGTTTGCCCCTGAATGCAGTCTCGGGGCTAAGCTAGGCTAACAGTCTGACCCTGCCTCTAGTGTCTGCGCTAATCTAGGCTAACAGTCTGCCCCTGCCTCTAGTGTTTGGGCTAAGCTAGGCTAACAGTCTGCCCCTACCGCTAGTGTTTGGGCTAAGCTAGGCTAACAGGTTTCCCCTGCTTCCAGTTTTTGTGTAATGCTAGGGGTAACTACTTCCCCAAGCTTTCCATCTGTGTGCTTACCTAAGAGTTTTTGTGTACTTCCACTCCTTATGCTAAGTTAGGCTAAGAGTTTCTTCCTGCTCCTAGTCTTTGTGGTAAGCTAGGCTAACAGTTTGGCCCTTCTTCTAGTGACTGGGCTAAGCTAGGCTAACAGTTTGCCCCTGCCTCTAGTGTCTGGGCTAAGCTAGGTTAACAGTTTGCCCAATCTTTTAGTCTCTGGGATAAGCTAGGCTAATAGTTTTCCCCTTCTTTTAGTCTCTGGGCTAAGCTAGGCTAACAGTTTGCTCATTCTTCTGGTCTCTGGGCTAAGTTAGGCGAACAGTTTGGCCCTTCTTCTAGTGACTGGGCTAAGCTAGGCTAACAGTTTGCCCCTGCCTCTAGTGTCTGGGCTAAGCTAGGTTAACAGTTTGCCCATTCTTTTAGTCTCTGGGATAAGCTAGGCTAATAGTTTTCCCCTTCTTTTAGTCTCTGGGCTAAGCTAGGCTAACAGTTTGCTCATTCTTCTGGTCTCTGGGCTAAGTTAGGCGAACAGTTTGCCCCTTCTTCTAGTCTCTAGGCTAAGCTAGGCTAACAGTTTGCCTATTCTTCTGGTCTCTGGGCTAAGTTAGGCTAACAGTTTGCCCATTCTTCTAGTCCCTGGGCTAACTAGGCTAACAGTCTGACTCTGCCTCTAGTGTCTGGGCTAAGCTAGGCTAATAGTTCACCCATTTTTCTAGTTTCTGAGCTAAGCTAGACTAACACTTTGCCCTTGACAGCAGTCTCTGGACTATGTTCAGTTCTATGTGTTCTATGATAATTGCATGTCCCTGATCAAATAAATAAATGAATAAATAAATAAGCTAGGATAACAGTTCTCCCCTGCCTGCAGTCTCTGGGCTAAGCTAGGCTAACAGTTTGCCCCTGATTCTAGTGTCTGGGCTAAGCTAGGCTAATAGTTTGCCCATTCTTCTAGTCTATGGGCTAAGCTAGGCTAACAGTTTGCCCATTCTTCTAGTCTCTGGGCTAAGCTAGGCTAACAGTCTGACTCTGCCTCTAGTTTCTGAGCTAAGCTAGGCTAACACTTTGCCCTTGACAGCAGTCTCTGGACTATGTTCAGTTCTATGTGTTCTATGATTGCATGTCCCTGATCAAATAAATAAATGAATAAATAAATAAATAAGCTAGGATAACAGTTCTCCCCTGCCTGCAGTCTCTGGGCTAAGCTAGGCTAACAGTTTGCCCATTCTTCTAGTCTATGGGCTAAGCTAGGCTAACAGTTTGCCCCTGCCTCGAGTCTCTGGACCAAGTTAGGCTAACAGCTCGCCCCTGACTGCAGTCTCTGGGCTAAGCTAGGCTAACAGTCTGACTCTGCCTCTAGTGTCTGGGCTAAGCTAGGCTAACAGGGTAAATGTATTTTTTTTTCTGTAGACTCCAGCAGGATGAAAGAGCGCTGCTTGTTTCAGGTAGTGTCACCTGTCCGGGGATGGGGGGGGGGTACAGAATAAGAGGAATACCTGACAGAGTGATGTAGATCAGACCATCTGCAGGACTTCAGGTGTGTCGGATGGTGCGACACTAAAAGTTCTGTTTCCTAGTCCTTTGCTGGTTTACTGGCCAGAACTAGTTCACTGACTTGTCTAGTCTGCTGGATGATGTCATCTGTACCCTGATAATGTCACAGTGGCGTCACCCTGCTCCAAATATCCAATCTGCGTTGCAGACTGGAGGTGTGGAGTTTGAGGGATGCTGTCCAGCTGCATTCTGGGAAACGTAGGAGACCAGGTGGGCGGAGCTCTGTGCTCACATGTTCAGTTCAAAGCATTATTTACACCTGCAGTGGTTCTGATTGCATTTATTCTCTTTATTCATCCCTGACAACACTTTATTGATCTCCACAGCACTGGGCCTACCAAACCAGAGATCAATGCCTTTATTAATCCCTGATAACAATTTATTGATCTCCTCCACCAAACCAGAGATCAGGTCTTTATTGGACACAGCAGGTAGAATATGAACAACAGATCACTGTAGCGCTGCAGCAGCACACACATACATCTGTCATTAATGAACCACAGCAAACACAGCATGAGGCGGCGCCCCCGTGTGGCCGTGAGGGGTGCTGCAGACCGGGATAACTACAGAAAATGGAGATTAGTAGAAACCTGGCTTCTCTAATGGCCTCCTTGTGAGCCTGGAACATCTTGACGTTGTTCATGTTGGACTGCCAGTACTTGACATAGCCGCCATGGTCCGCCGTCAGCATCCACATGTCATTATGAGACCACGTCATCGCCCGCACCGGACTGTCGTGGGCCTGCAGAGGAGGATGGAGGAGGAAGGAGGCCAGTAAGAACCAGGAGAAAAGCCACACTAGATCAGTTGTAGTTCCTTAGTTTCTTCCTGTTTAATCCTGTAGACACCAGAGGAGGTTAAAGCAGAGAGCATTGGGGCACCATGAAAAAGACTTCTGTGGAGGTTCATGACCTCCAACCAGAGGTCAGGTGTTCTACAGAGTTCCTGAACCTCAGTAATGATGGATCAGACCTGAGGAACCAACCAGGAGTCTGTTCACTAGAACATCAGTGATTCATAAGACTATTGATTGGTAAAGCAGATAATTCTGGTCATTAAACAGGTGAGTGTTGAGATGTTTACCTGGAGAATGGTCTCAAAGTTGAAGGTGAGTCCGTTCCACAGAGTGAACTCTCCACTAGAGGCTCCGGTCACCAACCGGCGGCCTTCAGGAGTCCACTGCAGAGGAGACAAACCAGGTCAACTCATCTGGACCAAACATCTGATGAGCATCTCCTGAACCTGTCAGACCCTGTCAGCATCAGAAGAGCCAAACACCACCCTCCTCCTAGAACAGCTTCTAGAACATTAACCCTACAGAACTCTGCTCCACGAGTCCTTCTATTCAAAGATAAACAGCTTCTAGAACATTAACCCTACACAACTCTGCTCCACCGAGTCCTTCTCATCAAAGATAGACAGCTTCTAGAACATTAACCCTACAGAACTCTGCTCCACCGAGTCCTTCTCATCAAAGATAGACAGCTTCCTGCAGATGTAAAGTGCCTTCAAACTGTGGACCTGAGGGTCTAGTCCCATGTCTGATCCTCCATGACTCTGACATCCATCAGCAGATCAATACCTACAGATACGGCAAAAATCAGAAAACTGTTCAAGGTGCCTAGTGCCACCCATATGTGGTTTCAGCCAATCATGTCCCTGATAACGGAGCATGCTCCCTGGGGCTCCCAACATCCAATCAGTGACCAGCTTGTTGTCTGGTTGGACCATTAGGGTGTGATGCAGCTGGACGGGCTGAACCAGAACATGAAGAGCTGTCTTCTCCTCAGACAGGTTCTTGCCGCTGTTCACATCTAAAGGTTCTCCGTGTTCCTTCAATGCATTGTCCAGTTCTAATAAAGTGGCCAAACTCAGCCTGGTTCTGCCCGTTATCTAAAACAGCTCATTGGGAGATTATTATTACCTGATCCTGACCTGCAGCAGACGTTAAAACCATCACCAGGTGACTATCAGAACCATCCACATGGAGGAGAATCTGGACATCTGGACGTCTGTTCAGTGTCACTTCCTGTCTGTAGGACTAATGAAGGACTACTACCAGGTAATAATCTATGGGGTAGAGAGGCTCACCCTGATGACGAACACTGGACACTTGACTTTGTTGGTGGAGGTTCGGACGAACTTGGTAGTGACGGCGTTCATGGGGTTGTTCAGCATGCCGACAGGAGGGACGAGCTGCAGACACACAAACACACCTGTACCTGAGACAAAACACCACATCTGTTCACCTGCAGCATCAACTGGTGACTGAGGCATTTAGGGAACATCTGTAAACTGCAGCATCTACTGGACCGTGAGGCGTTTAGGAACATCTGTAAACTGCAGCATCTACAGGGCCGTGAGGCATTTAGGGAACATCTGTAAACTGCACCATCTACTGGACCATGAGGCATTTAGGGAACATCTGTAAACTGTAGCATCTACTGGACCGTGAGGCGTTTAGGAACATCTGTAAACTGTAGCATCTACTGGAACTTGAGGCGTTCAGGGAACATGTGTAAACTGTAGCATCTACTGGATCGTGAGGCGTTTAGGGAACATCTGTAAACTGTAGCATCTACTGGACCGTGAGGGGTTCAGGGGCTCTGTAAAGGAGACGTACGTCGTTGTAGCAGCCAGCATCGGGCTGAATGGCTCTGAAGTCTCGGTGGTCCCGCTGCCACAGTCGGTTCTGCAGAGAACACAGATCGGGTCAGAACCCTGAAGCAGTTCTGAGGCTGAAAGCTGAAATAATGACGTGTTCGATGCTCCACTGATCCACGTTAAATAAAATATATACTGTCACCTGAAACAAAGAACATCTGAGAACATAAACTCTGGGAAATGTTCACGTTTACTAGAAAATATTCCTTTAATCAGTTCTGAAAACTAATCAATAATCGATCAGAAGGCTAATAGACGATATGAAGACTTTTTATTGCATTTCTCTCAACTCAACACCGATCACAGCTGCTCAGTTATTATGTGACTGACAGAAGATCAACCAGTGAGTGATCAATCATCTGACAAATGATCATTCTGACAAATGATCAATCATTCTGATGAATGATCAATCATTCTGATCCGAACAAACATCTTCTCTTCTTCCACCTTCAAACTTCAGATTTTAGTGTTGTTAAAACATGAAATTCAGATATCACCAAATATACTGAGTGTTTAAATAAAGTTTAACCAGGTGTGTTACCTCCAGGTATCTGATGACAGAGGGGTTGTAGTCGATGGTCTTGCGGTTCACGGCCTTCCTCATGCGCTTCCCATCGAAGGTGAGCTGCTGCATGGCCTGCTGCTGGGCGAAGTCCGGCCTCTTGTAGAACACCTGTCGGGGCGCCTGGTGCTGGAAGCGCGGCATGTGGAAGAACCGCTGCGGCGAGCCGATGTCCGTCGCCATGGTGACCAGCTAAACCTGCAGGAGGAGGACCATCTGGTCAGGTTGTGTTTGTACATACAGAAAAGTTCACCTGTACAACAGGTAAACCTGTAAATGTAGTACTAGATGGCAAATGTAGTATTAGAGCAGGGGTATTCAACTAAAACTCAAAGAAGTCCAGTCAGAGAAAATGTATTAAAGCAAAGGTCTGGAACATCATAAAGTCTAACTTCAATTAGTGCGATATATGATGATGTAACCTAGAAGTTTTATTAGCATGTGCATGTAATCAATAACTGACCATCAAATCAAATAAATTCAGTACGGTTCAAAAACATTTTGACAACATTTATTAACAAATAACTTTTGATATAACTGTACATCTTAAAATTAAGGGCAGAACTTGAAAAAATAATGACTGAACAACCCAAACCAGCTTATATACATCTTTAACAATACCTAAATCGCAAAAAATGTACACAATTCAACACTTTAACATTTTTTTTCTGTCTTGTTACTCCCTTATATCCCTGCTGCTTAATGGGAGAACTGAGCTGCAGTTTGTCCTGCCAGTATTTTTTGAATTGTGTATTTTGAATTGTGGTCTGAATGGTGTCAGGGTTGTTCTCAAACACATTTGGAGCTCATTGGTCAGTCTGGAACCATATTCAGTTTTGTCATGTTTGTTATGTTCATAGTTGAGAAAGGTGCCTCCAGCTGGATGTTGAGCCAAACATGGTCAGCATGTGCAGGACTATTTCCCTCTGGGTGTCGCTTTATTCATTTCCTTTTTTGTCTGTCCCTCACCTCTCAACTGTTTTCTGAACGCAGAGCTGTGATGTTTAGTAGCTGAATGCAGAGACTTCATTGGCTGAGTAGCGTCATGTGGGATGGCTGAACTCGTACGTAATTGGTCTGTGTGTTTCCTGAGCTGCTAACTAATGCCGTAAACACTAGGAAAGCTGTGCTGGTAAAACAGAAGTGACTGGTCAAATTTAAAATCCTGTTACAATTTACTGATTACAGGTCCGGTCCATGTAAGACGGCGTCTGGGTCTGGGTCTGGATCCGGACCGCCAGTTAGTGACCTCTGTACTAGAGAATAAATGTAGTATTAGAGGATAAATGTAGTATCAGAGGATAAACGTAGTACTAGAGGCTAAATGTAGTACTAGAGGGTAAATGTAGTGTTAGAAGATAAATGTAGTACTAGAGGGTAAATGTAGTATTAAAAGATAAATGTAGTACTAGAGGGTAAATGTAGTATTAGAGGGTAATAAGTAACTGGTACCAATGAGTCAAACGTGATCAGTATTATTGATCCAGGATCAGGATCTAAAATTCAACAAATGTCAAACACCGAGTTCGAAATTAAGCTTCAACAAATCAGATTCTACAGATGGAACAGGCAGCAAAAGTCACATCTTTCATTTGTTCCAGCGGAGAAGATCCAGAAGGTCTTCAGGTGTGATCCAGGTTCTCTCCTGGTTCAATGAGATGAGGAAGCAGCTGAAAGACCAACCAGGTGGAGCTGAGGACAGAAGCTCCATCAGCTGGTCCACCACAGCAGAACACTGCCGTCCTGAGTCTGAAGCAGAAGCATCCAGACCTGGACTGGACTCCACATTCCCTTTATGGGTTCTCCAGCTCTTTAAACAAACTCTCAGATCACTGAAGAGTTAAACACCAAACCATGGGGAGAACAGACCAGCTAAACGTTCAGAACATCCAGCCAGGTAGAAGTCATGAAACACAGCCAAGGTCAGTCCAGGAGATACAGGAGGAGCTACAGCTGCACCAACTCCACCACTGGTCCAGAAACCAGCGAGCCTATCATCTGACTTGGGGGTGGTGGGGGATCCGAATATTTGGATCTCAAAATAAATACTCGCATACCACCATCATGACCGAATATTCAGATAATTTGACATTATTATTTTGTGTACCAAGCTGAGCTCATTCTGTGATTTATGATCTGATGTTTCTGTGTATATTAATTGATTTGTTTCACTCCTTTGATGAAGCTGAAAGTTTTAGACTTTCTGTGTGAATTCTAATAAGTTTCTAATACTGGAAACAAAGTTGGTAATTTCTACGCTGTCCCTCTTGATCTTCACTTAAAACAAGTCATCAGGATATTTTCAGTAATTAATGTAATTAATTGAAATAAATCATTAGTCCTGATATAATGTTCAGCCCTCAACTGTAAACGTACATAAATAGGCTTTCTGAATGTCCAGTCAACACCGCAACAACATCAGAATACATATACATATATATATATATATATATATATATATATATATATATATATATATATATATATATATATGTATATATATATATATATATATATATACATATATATATATATATATATATATATATATATATATATATATATATATATATATATATATATATATATATATATATAGCACTTTGACACTTTAATTACTTATTCAATTTGCATCTATCCATCCATCCATCCATCCATCGTGTGTTTTTAGTCTTTATTTCTTACCAGTCTGGAACAGGTGCTCAGTACATTTCTAATAAAGGTCTTGAATCTTGAAATGGTTTCTGCTGCTAAAAACAAACCTCTAATTTTCAACCAGAAATCCTTCTAACAGAACACGGTTGCGTTTTTAACTTTATTTAAAACAGTTTTACTACAGTTCCATGTGAGCAGAAACAGGAGATAAAATTCTGAGAAGAGATCTGACTGCAAAAAGAAATCAGCTGTAAGGAAATATTTCAGCAGAGAGAAGATGTTGAGCAAAAACAGGTTGGAAAGTTGGATTATTTCCATCAGTAGCAGAGTTCTGAAGGTCTGTCAGATGTCTGGAGCAGCTGAACCATGGTAGAAAGGGTCAAACTGCTCTTCTCTGAGGATGCACTTCTCTTCAAAATCACCTCCGTCATTCTAGAATTATTCATGCTTTGCAAATAAAGTTATTCAAGTCACCTACAGAAAATTCCTGCTTTATGTACATCACAATAGAAACATTTACTGTCAGTGTTGTCCTCATGGTGCAGCTCATCCACCGTATGAACACTGAAGACCACCGAATTCGGATCTCAAAACTAATATCCGGATACCACCATCGGGACCGAATATTCGGGTCCAGCTCTAGTAACTGCACCTCATTATAACACCACCCTGCTGGTATTAACTACACCTCACTATAACACCACCCTGCTGATATTAACTACACCTCATTATAACACCACCCTGCTGGGTAACTGCACCTCACTATAACACCACCCTGCTGATATTAACTACACCTCATTATAACACCACTCTGCTGGGTAACTGCACCTCATTATAACACCACTCTGCTGGTATTAACTACACCTCATTATAACACCACCCTGCTGGTATTAACTACACCTCACTACAACACCACCCTGCTATCATCAGATCCGTCACTCTCCAACTATTCATCAGCCAGATGAGAGTCCAGTAAAACATGCTGCCGTGGATGTTACTGAACCTCATTACAGCTGATGTTTGGAGGTTTAATGTCAGAACAAAGAGTAGAAATCCTTTCCTTCTCTCTGCTCATTAAACTGCTCTTTAATCCAGCTGAACTATAATCCAGCTGTTCTCAGGTCCAGATGTTTCTGTTGTCAGAAAAAGGATGAAACTCATTAACTACGTGTTCACCAGCAGCACCTTCATTTCCTGTTGCTCTGCAGCTAAAATACTGATTTTATAACGTTATCTGACAACGAACACGAGTCAAAGACGACAGCTGGATTCAGAGAACGATCAGAGAAAAGAGTTTTAGCTGCTGAGCTGTAAATTATCCACCATGTTCATGGTGACCTGTGTTTACATCCAGACTGGGCTGTCAACCTTTTCACTGTCTCACAAAAGCAACAGCTGGAACTCAGCAGGTTCTCAGAATTGTGGGAAGAAACGGCAGCTAAACACAAAGCTAGATGTCTCAGTAACAAAAATAATTATTATCACTGTTGTTACTATTAGTATTACTATATATCAGCAGCTAAACATGAGGCTAGATGTCTCTGTAATAATAATAATTAGCATTATTATTATTCTACATCAGCAGCTAAACATGAAGCTAGATGTCTCAGTAACAAAAATAATTATTATCACTGTTGTTACTATTAGTATTACTATATATCAGCAGCTAAACATGAAGCTAGATGTCTCTGTAATAATAATAATTATCATCATTGTTATTATTATTATACATCCGCAGCTAAACACTAGGCTAGATGTCTCAGCAGCGGCTAACAAGGGGCTAATGCTAACATTGGGTTAATGCTAACAGGGGGCCTGTGCTAACAGGGAGTTAATGCTACCAGGGGCTAGTGCTAACAGGCGGCTGGTGCTGGCTGGGGGTTAATGGTAACAGGTGGGTGGTGCTAAGAGGGGGTTAATGCTAGCACGGAGGTGGTGCTAACAGGGGGTTAATGCTATCAGAGGGCTGATGCTAACAGGAGGCTGGTGTTAACGGAAGGCTGGTGCTAACAGGGGGTTAATACTAACATGGGGTTGATGCTAAAATGGAGCTGGTGTTAACAGGGGATTGATGCTAACAGGGGGTTGATGCTGTCAGAGGGCTGGTGCTAACAGGTGACTGATGCTAACAGGGGGTTAATACTAACATGGAGTTGATGCTAACAAGGAGCTGGTGCTAACAGGGGACTGATGCGAACAGGGGCTGGTACTACCGCTAAAAGGGGGTTAATGCTAACAGGGAGCTGATGCTAACAGGGGGCTGCCGCTAAGGTTAACAGAAAGGGCTCAGCCTCACCGACAGACGCTCTCGGTGTGTTTAACCGTCCAGACTCAGTCGGCCTGCCGGTGTTTCCGCCGTGTAGATCGTATGTGTTTCAATCTCTGGACCTCCTGTTGCTAACGCGGTTAGCTTCAACGGCTACTTCTGCTAGCAGACTAAATGCTAGCAGATAACTCGGCTTGTAAACACGCTAAGACAACGGGAGGGGTAAAGGAGGTATTTAAATGAAATAACCCCCTCAGGTGTGTCAGAATGGGCAGTCTGGCTGCTGCTCTGTTGTGTTTTGTAGCGGGCTTAATGGCGGCCCTGCTCGCCAGCAGCTCCGAACACTCACCGAGGATCTCCGCAGCGCAGCGGCCTAAGTGTCTGTCATGAACCGGTCCGAATCCTCCTTGAAGTTCCGCTGTGGAGGAACATGAACGTCTCACACGTTACTCAGCTCAAATCTCAGCAGCTTTCTGTCTTTAGCCGCCAGCAGACTCCATCACGAAGCTCCTTCTTCACGGCCCTGCTGAAAAGCATGCCGGGAGATTTTCGTAACGGGCGGGAGAGCGCAGCGTCTTCACGCAAAGGATTGTGGGAGATAGAGTTTTACTTTGAAAGTTGGTGAAAGTGCTTGAACTGATCTTTATTACTCCGCCAAGCAACGGTGGAGTAATGTGACGATCGACGTATGTTTGTCTGTGAATCTGTCTGTTTGTCTGTGTGAAATATTACTCAAAAACGGAGCAAAAGATTTGGATGAAATTTTTAGAGAAGGTCAGAAATGACACAAGGACCAAGTGATTAGATTTTGGCAGTGAAGCGGCTTATAGTGTGGATCTACAGCTTTGTTAAAGATTTCCCATTGGGAGATATAGCAGCCGGCACCGCGTCGCTGTAATCACGATGTGAACACTGTGTCAATTATCTGCTGACGATCACATGATTGCATCCTACTACAAACTAACTGATTTATCAGTTGGAAATCATACAAGGAACAAATGATTAAACTGTGGGCTGTTTCTGAGTCCCATCAATTCCTGCCGTCGCTATATATTGCACATAATGTAGCAAACCCCAGCCAGACATGTTAAGTTCAGCCGTCAGCCTTATTTTGAACACAAATTCACCTTTCTGTCCTTCACTCATTCCTTCACAGTAAGAGCTTGTCTTGGAGAATAACGGATAAAGACACATTACATTTTTATGAGTCAGACTGTTACAGATTGTAGTCTGATAAATCATTTAGCTTTATGTGAAAAACTGTAAAAATGTCCAATCTCAGGACATCAATAATTTCTGAGCTGCCAAAATCAAGCCACTGCTTCCAACAGCTTCATGAACTGAATATAACAGCAGCCTGTTGTTAACATTAGCACCCACATTCCAAAGGAACACACACACGCACACACGCACACGCACACGCACACGCACACACACACACACACACACACACACACACACACACACACACCTTCTGATTATATATATAATCAAGTTCTGCAGATCGCTCCCTGACGTCCCCGATCTGTGTCCAATCAGAGGAGAGCGCGTGTTCGCTCGAACTGCGCATCTCGCGCTATTTCTTCGCCGTCGCCAACCGTCCCCGGTAAGTTCTCTTTCATCCTCCGGTGACTGCTGCAGTGGACTCATAGATACAGTCAGCGACCGGGACAGAGCAGACAGCCGGTTACCGACCTGACGTCTCGGTCTGAAAACAGTTTGTCACACTTTAAAGCCACGTAACGGCTATGAGGCGAACTGCGGCTAAATACTAACTTGCTGACCGCTGCTAACTTCTGCTACCTTGTGGTGCTAGTTGTCTCAACCATCAGTTCTGTCAGCTGGTCAGACTGAATCATCGCAGAGACCTGTAGCTCAGAGGTCTCGAACAGTGTAATGTGCATTAGGAACCTTCATGCTGGTAAACTGTTTTGATGGCAGCTGGTGTTACTGGTTATCTGATGTGCTCAGCTGCTGAGTAAAGTTTAGCTAAAGGCCAAACGTCCTTCATTTATTCTGTGTGATGATGGTTAATAATGTTCTGTAAGCAACCGTTCATACATTAATATCTGATGAAAACCCGATGACTGAGAAATATTATGACTTTCATAAACACATTAAACTTTTAATAAAATAATATCTGTTTGCGGCTGAGACCCACCCGTCTGCAGGAAATCCCAAATAAAAACCAACCAAATATTCCTGGAGTTCCCCCTGACCTCCTCAGAACATCTGGTTCTTCATCTCCAGAAACTTTATTAATGATCAGAGTTCTACCTTCATCCTGGGAATATTTCCAGAGTTCCATAGAGGTGGGTTCAGATTTATCGCTTTTAATGGACTTTTTCAGAAGTTCATCAGTCCAGCAAATAGAACCATGACATTTAGGAGGAAAAACATCTGAGGTCTGATAAAAACTGACTCCAGATCTGTTTAAATCCATCCAGGTGTCACAGTCTGAAGCTGGTTTGTGATCATTTCGTCTCTGACCAGCTGATAAATCAGTAGCTGCTGTGATCAACCTGTACAGGTGCGCTGTGACCAGCAGCTGTCAAAAGGTTCACGGAGCTGTTTGTTGTTTCCTCTGCAGCCGGACAGACGTCACCTGAGCAGCAGAGATGAGCAGAAGGAACCGCCGGGCCAGGTGAGACACACACCTGTCTCACAGAAACACACCTGTCTCACAGCAACACATCTGTCTCACAGAAACACACCTGTCTCACAATAACACACCTGTCTCACAGCAACACACCTGTCTCACAGCAACACATCTGTCTCACAGAAACACACCTGTCTCACAATAACACACCTGTCTCACAGCAACACATCTGTCTCACAGAAACACACCTGCCTCACAATAACACACCTGTCTCACAGAAACACACCTGCCTCACAATAACACACCTGTCTCACAGCAACACATCTGTCTCACAATAACACACCTGTCTCACAATAACACACCTGTCTCACAATAACACACCTGTCTCACAGAAACACACCTGCCTCACAATAACACACCTGTCTCACAATAACACACCTGTCTCACAATAACACACCTGTCTCACAATAACACACCTGTCTCACAGAAACACACCTGCCTCACAATAACACACCTGTCTCACAATAACACACCTGTCTCACAGCAACACATCTGTCTCACAGAAACACACCTGCCTCACAATAACACACCTGTCTCACAATAACACACCTGTCTCACAATAACACACCTGTCTCACAATAACACACCTGTCTCACAGCAACACATCTGTCTCACAATAACACACCTGTCTCACAGAAACACACCTGCCTCACAATAACACACCTGTCTCACAATAACACACCTGTCTCACAATAACACACCTGTCTCACAATAACACACCTGTCTCACAGAAACATATCTGTCTCACAGAAACACACCTGTCTCACAATAACATATCTGTCTCACAGAAACACACCTGTCTCACAATAACACACCTGTCTCACAGAAACACACCTGCCTCACAATAACACACCTGTCTCACAATAACACACCTGTCTCACAATAACACACCTGCCTCACAATAACACACCTGTCTCACAGAAACACACCTGTCTCACAATAACACACCTGTCTCACAATAACACACCTGTCTCACAATAACACACCTGTCTCACAGAAACATATCTGTCTCACAATAACACACCTGTCTCACAGAAACACACCTGTCTCACAATAACACACCTGTCTCACAATAACACACCTGTCTCACAATAACACACCTGTCTCACAGAAACATATCTGTCTCACAATAACACACCTGTCTCACAGAAACACACCTGTCTCACAGAAACACACCTGCCTCACAATAACACACCTGTCTCACAATAACACACCTGTCTCACAATAACACACCTGTCTCACAGAAACAGACTGTGTTGATCAGCTGACCAACTCTCAGCTCCTGCACTTGAACAAAATTAACTCTATAGAATATCGTATTTCTCAGATGTAAAACTCGAAATATCAGCATTAAAATGACTGAAGACTGAGCAGGTTCACCTGGTGGCTTGTTCTGTGTGAGGGGCTGAGTGGTGTTGTGTTGTGCTGTGTTGTGTAGAGTTGTGTCGTGTCGTGTCGTGTCGTGTCGTGTCGTGTTGAGTTGTGTTGTGTTGATGCTGTTTCAGGACTCAGAACCGGTCCGCCTGTTTTAAGGTTCTGGATGTTGGACTGAGCAGAGCGACTCTACAGAAACCTGGATGGACCAAAGACGAGGTGACTACAGAGAGAGAATCAATAATCAATCACCAGAGTATTGATTATGAGGATGATGATGTGATCTTCCTCCTCAGGATGAGAAGCTGCACAGTTTGGTGAAGGACTTCGGAACCAACAGCTGGACCTCTCTGTCTGCTCATTTCAAGGTGAGTTCAGCTGCTGTCATCTCTGAAGATCAATCAGGCTGTCAGCAAAAGAGGATGAATCTTTAGAACGGTTCTGTAGAGAACAGCGGACGTACTGGGTTCTGTTGTTTCCAGGGTCAGAGGTCCGGTGTGGAATGTCAGCGGCGCTGGCAGCAGATCAAGAACCCAGAGCTGGTCAAAGGCCCGTGGACTCAGGAGGAGGACCAGAGAGTAAATAACCCTGGACTGGTTCTGACACAATGTGGACTTGGTCTGTCTCTGAGAGACCAAGACTGGTTCTGACCCTGGTGTTCTCCTGTGCAGGTCCGGGAGCTGGTCCAGAAGTTCGGTATGAAGCGCTGGTCGCTCATCGCCAAGAACCTGCACACTCGTAACGGGAAGCAGTGCCGCGAGCGCTGGCACAACCACCTGAACCCGGCCGTGAAGAAGAGCTGCTGGACCCTGGAGGAGGACCGGATCATCTGCCAGGCCCACCGCCTGCTGGGGAACCGCTGGGCCGACATGTCCAAGCTGCTGCCGGGCAGGTAGGTGGACCACCTGGAGGGGGGGCGGAGCCACCAGTCAGTGTTTAACTTGTCAACTTTACAGTCCTGCATCTCCATGGAAACGGAACCGCCGTGAAGGACAGAGGAATAAAAAATGTCAGGAATCGGAAAGAACTCACTTTTTTTTGTTTATTAGTTTACAAAAATGTTAAACCCTGAACCATCATGTCCACCATGGTTCCTCAGATGTTAAACCCTGGACCAATGTTGTCTCCTCATCCTGTAGATGTTTTTCTATCTCCATATTTCCTCTCTACTCTGCTCATCATCTGTAGATGTTTCTCCATGCTGGATGGATCTCCAACTACCTGCTCCTCTGTTCCCTGTTTCAGCTGAATTTATTTTAGTCTCTGAGGAAACACTGCCTGCAGTTCAACCTAAAACTCTCTGAAAGTTTTGGTCTCAGCTGAGTCATTCCTGGAGACCCAGAACCAGGAGGAGGCTTTGGTTTTGGAAGATCTGACTCTAGCAAAGGGTTTATTTTTCAATGAGACATGAATAAATCAGTGGTTGTGATGAAATATCAGAGTTTAAAAGTCAGATTTGGGTAATATTCCTGTTGGAGTGACAGATGATACCTTCATGTACCGTCTGAATGTTGAAAATCTGGTGATTCTTTCTGTTTTGACAGTTTCTGTCTCATACATGGTAATGTTAGAGATTTTCTAAAGGTGAGAAGCTTTTTGAAGCTGCAGCAGCTTTGGGTTCAGAAGGTGTTGAGGTGTTCTCTGTGGACCTTCTGACCTCCAGCCGTGTGGATGCTGTTGTGTGTTTTTCTCAGGACGGATAACTCCATTAAAAACCACTGGAACTCCACCCTGAAGAGGAAGGTGGAGAAGGAGGGCTACCTGCAGGTCCTCTACAGCTCCTCTGTCAACTCCTCCAACACCTCCAGACCAGCATCCAGCACCACCCCCACCAAGGTCTGCTCCACCTGCAGCTGCCTGCAGCCACTGTGAAGTTGATGCTGTTGATAGTGATGCTGTCCTGTCCTCCAGCAGGAAGACAGTCTGTCCACCGTGAAGGACGAGTCCACCTCCACCAATCACAGCAACTGCAGACGCCACAGGAACCCCGCTCATCAAAGCCCCGCCCACCAGTGCTCTGCCTGTTTTCCCACCTCCTCAGGTTGCCGCTCCTCTCTGAGCATGTGCGAACTGACAGCATCTGTAGACCTGATGGAAAAGGTTAGTTAGTTAGCTAGCTAGCTAGTTAATTAGTTATCTAGTTAGTTGGTTAGTCAGTTAGTTAGTTGTTAGCTAGATAGCTAGTTAGTCATTTGGTTAGTTAGCTAGTTAGTCGGTTGGTTAGTTAGCTAGCTAGTTAGTTAGTTAGCTAGCTAGCTAGTTAGCTAGCCAACTGATTAGTTATTTAGCTAGTTAGTTTGTTCATTAGTTAGATAATGAGCTAGCTGGCTAGCTAGTTAATTAGTTAGCTAGTTTGTTTGTCAGTTGGTTAATTAGTTAGCTAGTTAGTTTATTAGTCAGTTGGTTAGTTAGCTGGTTAGTTATCTAGTTAGTTTGTTAGTTGGCTGATCGATTAGTTAGTTGGTTAGTTAGTTGATTGATTAATTAGTTGGTTAGTTGATTCGTTAGTTGTTTAGTTAGTCAGTTGGTTGGCTAGTTGATTAGTTGGTTAGTTAGTCGGTTAGTTTGTTGGTTAGTTAGTCAGTTGGTTGGTTAGTTGGTTAGTTAGTTGGTTTATTAGTTTGTTGGTTGATTAATTTCTTGGTTGGTTGGTTGGTTGTCTTTCCCATCATCACACTGCAATAAGAAGCATCAATGCTGCCTGTTTGTCAGGTTCAAAACTGTCGTCTGATTCTACCATAAATTTGTGACTTTGCGATTAGTAAATAATTATCTGATCCAATTACAGAAGCCGGAGACGTGGAGCTCAGAGGAGGCGGCTTCCTCTCTGAAACCAGATGTGACCTCCAGTCAGTCAGTCGTCGATCTGAGCAGGAGCTACGTGAGGCACCTGATAGTTACATTACAGCCGCTACAATCAAACCAAGTGTTTCTCAGAGGTCTTAATGATGAAGTGTTAACAGACTACCTGCCATCAAAAATAAAGTCATTTAAAATATATTAACCAATAAGGCAGAGGACGGACGACATGATGTCAGAAGTGTATTGTAGATTAGCTGCAGTGCATGGATGTTCCACCAGGTGGAGCCTCTTAGTGTTGAGTGATAGGGAGTTACAGGTGTTTGCTGATTCATTGAATGAGTGCTGCTCCTGGTAATGTGTTAATTTACAGGTTGTGGTCTACAGGTTGCAGGTATGAAGCTGGTAAACAGTGATGACGGCTCCATGGACTCCTGGAACAACAGCAGTGAGACAGGAGCTCTGATCTTCTCCCCCTCTGAGGTAAATGCCACACAGGTGTGTTTAGAGACTCACTGAATCAGTAGACATTTGTGATGTTTGTTTGTGCTCAGTTCTTCAGCCTGTGTGCTGCTGAGGATCTGAAGCTGCATCGTCCAGCTCTCACCTCCACCCCCATCTGTTGCCTCAAACACCTGAACAGCACCCACCTGGATGACAACCTGCACTGCAGCCTCAGCTCCCAGTAGGTCCAGTACCACTGCAGCCTCAGCTCCCAGTAGGTCCAGTACCACTGCAGCCTCAGCTCCCAGTAGGTCCAGTACCACTGCAGCCTCAGCTCCCAGTAGGTCCAGTAACACTGCAGCTCCCAGTAGGTCCAGTACCACTGCAACCTCAGCTCCCCGTAGGTCCAGTAACACTGCAGCTCCCAGTAGGTCCAGTACCGCTGCAGCCTCAGCTCCCAGTAGGTCCAGTACCACTGCAGCGTCAGCTCCCAGTAGGTCCAGTACCACTGCAGCCTCAGCTCCCAGTAGGTCCAATAACACTGCAGCCTCAGCTGTCCGTAGGTCCAGTAGCACTGCAGCTCCCAGTAGGTCCAGTAGCACTGCAGCTCCCAGTAGGTCCAGTAACACTGCAGCTCCCCGTAGGTCCAGTACCACTGCAGCCTCAGCTCCCTGTAGGTCCAGTAACACTGCAGCTCCCAGTAGGTCCAGTAGCACTGCAGCTCCCCGTAGGTCCAGTAACACTGCAGCTCCCCGTGGGTCCAGTAACACTGCAGCTCCCAGTAGGTCCAGTAACACTGCAGCTCCCCGTAGGTCCAGTACCACTGCAGCCTCAGCTCCCTGTAGGTCCAGTAACACTGCAGCTCCCAGTAGGTCCAGTAGCACTGCAGCTCCCTGTAGGTCCAGTGACACTGCAGCTCCCCGTGGGTCCAGTAACACTGCAGCTCCCCGTAGGTCCAGTAACACTGCAGCTCCCAGTAGGTCCAGTAACACTGCAGCTCCCAGTAGGTCCAGTAACACTGCAGCTCCCAGTAGGTCCAGTAACACTGCAGCTCCCAGTAAGTTTTCTGAGCAGATCATCTGTGGATTCTATGTTCTCCCTATGTTCCTCCTACAGTCAGTTGTTTGTTTTGGTCAGAACCGGTTGTAGCAGATTGAAGGTCCATTTCTTACCTGATACCAGAATCTTCTAGAGCGGTTCACTCTGGTGAAATCAGTTTGTAATATTTTCATATTGCAGTTCTGGTAATAGAGCTTCTGGATGTGAAACAGAGACAGTTCTACCATGTCATTTAGCAGACACTTTTATCTGAGAGTAGATGTACATGTTTACATGTTTTATTGGCTGGAATCAAATGTGTGTTAAATGATCCTTCCATGGTCTCTAGTAGGTTTGACCAACCACCTACCAACATGTTGATGTTAGCCTTAAAGTTCACCCCCAATGACCTTCTAAGGTTTTCTCGGGTGGATTATCAGAAACAGAAACACATCCAAGGAACCAGTGATTGTCTCTAGGACTCTAAACTGTTCACACTAGGATACATCCCAGAATACTGATTGGGGATTGATGGTTATCTGCTCGGCCGATTATTGTTGCTGATATTTCGCATTTTTCTGATTATCGGTATGAGTAAATTAACTGACTGATCATTGATAAATTAAAGCTCTATTTCTGGTCTGATGCAGCTCCTCTATTCATCATTACTTTGTGCTCTCAGAAATGTCTTTCAATCAAAAACTGAAAAAAACTGAACAAAGAACACAAATTGTCACCACAAACCAGGAAATTAGCCTCTTTCACAATGGCTAAGGCTATGCTAACGGTTAGAAAATTTAGAAAGCAGCAACAGATTAAACTGAAACAGAGTCTGGAAAACAATAATAATAATATCTTAAAATAAGGACCACATTTCATATAATAAAGTCCATAAACAAAAGCGATAAAACCGTAAAAGATTAAGAAAATAGAGAAGAACTGCAGACGTACCTGCAGGAGACAAACTGATTAATCTCAGTCTGTCCTAATTTAATCTCTCCTGTTTCTGTTGGACTTATTCAGTTATTGTCACCTTATTAATGAAGCAGCCAAGTCATGAATGACAGGTTCCTGCTGTCACATGCTGTTAAAACAGTACACAAGATGTATATTGGTTCCAATATACGGCCCTGATTACCAGTAACCAACATGATTACCTAACAACCCACATCGGTTGATCCCTATCAATGATGCTCAAAGTTGGTCACTCCTGTAGCCTACTGATGAAGTTCTGAGGCTCAGAAATGATGGAAAAAGTCCATTAAAAAGTGATAAATCTGGACCCACCTCTATGGACTTCAAGCCACTGGAATGTTCTAAGTGAGACTAAACTTAAAGACTGGAAGCAGGAAAGGAGAACATCCCCTGGAGAAAGTTCTAGAGTAGACCTACCAACAAACTGTACAGTTGTCAGTAGGTCTACTCGAGAACTTTCTCCAGGGGACGTTCTCCTCTATGGACTTGAAGGACCCGGATCTCTGGAAATATTCCCAGTATGAAAGTAGAACTCATTAATGATCATTAATAAAGTTACTGGAGATGAAGAACTAAACAAACATCTGAATGATGATGAGTTTCAGCCTAAACTGCAGCTGTTATGTTCAGGACCTCCTCAGAGATCAGAGAGAAGTTCCAAGTCCTGCAGTCAGCTCCTCAAACTCCAACACCACTAAAGATCAGTGACCAGGTGAATATTAGCCAGTTTTAACAGTTAACCAGTCTCAGTAACCTGTTCTAACGGTTAACCAGTCTTAGTAACTTAGTAACCCGTTCTAATGGTTAACCAGTCTCAGTAACCCATTCTAATGGTTAACCGGTCTTAGTAACTTAGTAACCCCTTATAACGGTTAACCAGTCTCAGTAACCCGTTCTAACGGTTAACCAGTCTCAGTAACACGTTCTAACGGTTAACCAGTCTCAGTAACACGTTCTAATGGATAACCAGCCTCAGTAACACGTTCTAACGGTTAACCAGTCTCAGTAACTTAGTAACCCGTTCTAACGGTTAACCAGTCTCAGTAACACGCTCTAACGGTTAACCAGTCTTAGTAACTTAGTAACATGGTCTAATGGTTAACCAG